>NW_028231200.1:0-16018 GCF_043228905.1 Azolla caroliniana | reverse complement strand
GGAAGGACAACGCGGTAGCGGACATGTTATCGAGGGCGCGGTTTGAAGACAACATAACCGAATCAGATAATGAAGAAGTTTCCGAAGACTACTTCACGTCAGAACACATATGCCGAGTGAACGTGATCCGAGAATTCCGGGAAGAAGAATACGAGGGGGAAACCTTGATGATCGGGAAGATGCTACAAGAGGTCGAGGATTCAACCAATGATAAAGAAAGGAGAGCCGAGATCCGAAGGAAGAAGAGGCAAGTCCAAAAGTTCTTCTTGGAAAACGGTTTAATATGGAGGACGCCAAAAAGACCGGATGGGATACCACTTCGAGTAGTCGGGACGAAAGAGCAACGAAACCGGATAATGTCCGAGTTCCACGAATCCGATTGGGCTGGACATCGAGGAACATGGGCAACTTTTGTGAAAATCAAGCAAAGATATTGGTGGAAGAACATGTATAAAGATGTCGCGGAGTTCACAGAAAGCTGCGAGAAATGTCAAGTCTACTCCGGGGTCCGACACCGAGATGAGCTGCATCCGACATTCTCACCGACAATCAACTTCAAGTGGATGGTCGACATTGTAGCTATGTCGACCGGGATTGGACAAAAGAAATACTTGGTGTTAGCTCGAGAAGATCTCACAAACCAAGTTGAAGGTCGAGCGCTTCGGAGGAAAACGTGTGCCACGGTGTGCCAATTTCTTTTGGAAGAAGTGTTTTGTAGGTACGGCTGCGTAGGACAAGTGATTGCGGACCGGGGAGAACTCGACTCGGACAAAGCTAGGGGATTCTTCGCCAAACATGGAGTTCGGTTAACGTTGACAACGGCCTACAATCCGGAGGCCAACGGGAAGATCGAACGAGGACATAGTCCGATCGTGAAAGCACTTGCGAAGGCATGCGACGGAAGGGTGAAGGATTGGCCACAAATGCTTCCGTATGCACTATGGGCGGATCAGACGACGCATAGCTCCGTGACCGGTTACATGCCGGCAGAACTCATGACCGGACAAGCACCGGTAATGCCAACGGAAACCGCAATCGCGACATGGACAATACTACCGTGGAAGGAAGAGATGAGCCGAGAAGAACTACTAGCAGTCCGGATACGACAACTGGAGGGAAGACCGAAAGATGTAGCGGAAGCGTCACGCCGACAACAAGAAGCACGGTTCCGGAACAAAAGCCGGTTCGACACAAAGCACCGACTACGACCGAGGAGGATTGAAGAAGGAGATTGGGTGATCGTCTATGATAGTAGCTTGGACCATCAACATACAACGATGCGGAAATTCGCGAAAAGGTGGTTCGGGCCGTACGAGGTTCGGAAGGTCTTCGACAACGGGACGTACCGACTGTCCGAGTTGGATGGAACAATACTACGAGTGCCTATAGCCGGGAAGCGGGTGAAGATTTTCAAGAAGCGGACCGACGACAAACCTTATGTGATCCAAGTCGAGGCCGACAACGAGGAGCAATCGGACGAAGACCACAATGATGCGGGAAGCGAAGAAAGTGGATTACAACTCATAGTCGACATAAGGGGAGAATCGGAGGAAGCTTCGGATGAAGACGGATACGAAGAATCAAGAACTTCGGCACATACCGGAGGATGTGCGGGTTTGGAGGGGGCGAGTGTCGTAGTGTAGGTTGCACACTATGTGGAAATTATATTTTTGTCCCTCCGGATAGAGAATGGAGTGCTCGGTGGGAACCGGAAGAAAACGGCATACCGGCAAGGAGGAAAACGGCATACCGGCAAGGAAGAGCCGGATAAAGAGACATAAATGTAAAAAGAAAGGAAATACTCACTACTGCGCAGGGCGTGATTTGAACTCTGCACCTCCACGTTGACAAACCCCAACCTTAACATTACATTAACTTATCTTAAGTGCTTTAAATATAGATTTAATATGTATAAGACCTTTATTTATGCATACCTTTATTAAAAGGTAAATCGTGTATTTTTTAATATATGAAAAAGACGAGACACTAAAAAATAACTCATGCACATCTAGCGTGCATGAGCCCTATACTTAGGAAATAAAAAAAGCATCACATGCACATTTAGTGGACATGAACACTTTTTGTAAAAAAAAAAAAAGCATGAAGCCATGCTTAGCTCTTCCTTCCTTATATAAGGAGGAGAGAAATATGTAAAGGGTTGTTGATTATTTGGATTAAGAATTAATCAATACAAAATTTATTCGTGGGATTCACGATTTATACATCTACTTCTCTCTTAACACCCTAAGTACCAATTAATATAGTATACTCGTGTGATTCACGAGTTTCTTATCTTTCTCTTTGCTATTTACTCATAATTAATCTCTATCTCACGAACTTCTTTCTCCTAGTCCAAGACCTCTGTGGTTCCCACCCGACTCACGCAACGATCCGGAGCCGAAAGGCACGACAACGTGTTTGACCTTTTAAAAGATCAGTAAATGGCGTCGTCAATTGGGAGTAATTACGAAGAGACTTTCGCAAAAACCCGACAAAACCAAGGAATGATCGAACTTCTCGAATATTCCGAAGAGTGGGCCAAAGCTTGATTTTCTCAATGCGAGAAGGATCAATTTCAACTCCTCGTTCGGTTATGAGATGTCCAAGATAAGTAATTGATTTCTTTTAGAACTCACATTTTGAGATCTTCGCATAAAATTGTTTGTCACGCAATGTTTGTAAAACAAAGCGGACATGTTTAGCATGTTCTTGTAATGTACGGCTATAAACTAAAATATCATCCAAGAAAATAACGACAAATTTTCCAAGTTGTTCTCGAAAAATGTCATTCATTTCTTGTTGAAAAGTAGCCGGAGCATTGGTCAAACCAAAAGGCATAACCAAAAACTCGTAATGGCCATAGCGCGTACGAAATGCCGTTTTAGGAACATCGTCCTCACTTATTCGTATTTGATGGTAGCCAGTACGGAGATCAAGTTTCGTAAAATACCGAGCTCCCTGGAGACGGTCAATTAGATCGTCAGCCCGGGGCAATGGATACGAATTCTTGATCGTCACTTTATTCAAGCATCGGTAATTAATACACATACGCCATGTGCCCTCTTTCTTTTTAACCAAGAGAACTGGTGCACCCCATGGAGATTTACTATAACATATATAACCCATTCGTAAATAGTCCTTGAGTTGCTTAGATACCTCATCTTCTTCGAATCGACTTAAGCGATACGGAGGTATACTTATTGGTGCAACACCAGGTACAATATCTATACGATGGTCTATATTACGTTTAGGAGGTAACCCATCAGGTAGTTCACTTGGAAAAACATCATGAAAATCATTTAAGATTTCATCAAGTTGTTGTTGTTCAAAATATGTTAATTGAACCGAGACATTATCGATATTGTAAACGTGAATGTCCGGATCAAGTACACAATAAAATAACGTAGAACAAGACAACTCGGATATTGATGGACACGAGGAAACAATCGAGAGGGATTGTTTTTTTACACATTTAATAAAATGCGTACAATCGTTCAGTACAAAAGAAATGGAATGGCGAACCCAATCAATAAATAAAGAAGAGTTTGTATTATAAAACCAAGGATAACCCAGTATTACATCGGTGGTACAAAGATTCATTACATGGAAGTCTACTTCCTCTATATAAGTATCAATAGAAATTCCTAATGAATTAATCGCCCCGTTGATGTATTGTACTCTTCCATCGGCCAAGTGCGTCGTGTAGGTGTGATCACTTACGGTGTCAGGAACAGTACTAAGACAGAGAAGGAATTAGTACTAAAAGAAGTATTAGTACTAAGAGAGGTGAAGAACTCTCGAGAGAAGGAAAGAGTGAGTGAGAGGGAGGGAGAGAGAGAGAGAGAGAGTGATGATAGGAAAAGATATATATTATGTGAAGAAAATGTACAGTAGCTAGGAGGCTTAAGACTGGCGTTGAACCGATTTGGTTCGAAATAATGCCTTGTGCCTCCTTTTATAGTGTTCTAAGGAATACTCCTGAAGTTTCTAGAATGTTCCAGAGAAATCTGGAATATACATCAATTTTCTATAATAAAACATAAATGAAAATAATATTCTACGTATTACAATGTATAGTCTAATGGTCAAGAGCTCGACCCATGTAGCATAAGGTCATGGGTTCGAGTCTTGCCATATCATGATACCATCCCCCTTTTAAAACGACGAGTGTAACGAGTCGTTTTGGATTGAGGACCCGGTTTGTCTGGATATTGACGATGGAAGTCTTCAAGAAGAGCACGAGCATTGGTGACATTCTCTATCGGTTCTCAAGTACGCTCGCTGAGACTATATCCTAGCCGATCGACTAGATAGTAGAGCTTGTTGCGAACAAGCTTGGAATCAAGGATGGCGGCAACCTCGTACTCAGGTCCATCTTCAAGCTTGATCGGGGGTGGAGGCTGTGTAATACGTCCTAGGATGGTGCTCTCTTGATAGGGTTCGAGGAGAGAACTATGAAACACCGGATGTATCCGAAGTTGTGGAGGTAGATCAAGACGAAAAGCGCCATCATTAATCTTTCCTATAATACGGAAAGGACCTAATCGCCGATAATCCAACTTCTCGCATGGGCGAGTGGTCTTGATGTGTCGTCGGAGTAACCATACCCGATCTCCAATGTTAAAACTAGATGGGAGTCGATGACGATCTGCATAAACCTTGTGTGTTTGTTGAGCTTGTTGGAGGTGAGTAGATACATCCGCTTGTATCTTGCGTAACCTCTCCAAACGATCTTCTGCGCAAGGATTTGTGGACACCTCTGGGGTTTCAAGTACACACCACCGGGGGTGACATCCCGTATAAGCATAAAATGGCGTAACTTTATTGGATGCATGGATAGAGTTGTTATAGGCAAATTCGGCGAAGTGGAGAATATCTGCCTAGTCATCCTGATGATAGCTGAGAAAGCACCGCAGATACTACTCCAGCGTTTGATTGGTTCGTTCGGCTTGGCCATCGGTTTGGGGGTGGTGGCCGAAGGAGAGGTTACAAGTGACCTTGAGCATGTTAAAAAGGTGCTTCCAGAATTTTGACACGAACTGGGGTCCACGGTCGTTGATGATACTATCGGGAAGTCCATGATGCTGACATACTTCACGCATGACAATTTCAGCAGTGTCTTCACGGGAGATCTCCTTAGTACATGGCAAGAAATGAGCCATCTTCGTATATCGATCGACCACCGTTAGAATCGCATTGAACCCCTTAGAGACTAGAAGATCTGTGATGAAGTCTAGAGCAATAGATTGCCACGGCTTGCTTGGAATTGGTAATGGTTCTAATAAACCATATGGATCATGCCTTGGCATTTTCGCTCTGCACCATGTATCATAAGTCCAAACAAAATCCTCGACAAATTGTCGCATACAGGGCCACCAGAATGATCGTTGTACTAAATGTAATTTTTTAGTACTACCAAAATGCCCAGCTGTGTATGTGTCATGACAGTTTTGTACTACTTGAAGGCGGCAAGAACCATTAGGAACATACAAAAGTTCTTTAAAGAAGAGTAATCCATCATGGTATTTGAATTGTCGATAGTCCGTACCTGGTGGTTGTGACTGTGAACACGTCGCTCGAGAGGGATCAATTTGTGCTAGTATAGCTTGGGCGAACGCATCTGTCTTCAAGTCTTCGCGTATGGTATCGATAACGCGGGAATCCATGGGCATGTCAAAGATCTGTGTTGCTTGTAGTCGTGCCGGTCCCAAGATGACTTGTTTTTGGTTATCGAAAGCTGGCTCACTGGGACGGGGTGCTAGATACGAACGCCATGATAATGCATCTGCCTTCCCTTGGTGCTTCCCCGGACGATATGTAATTTTGAAGTCGAAACACGTGAGGAAGTGGGCCCACCGAGCTTGACGTCGATTCAACACACGAGCATCCTGAAAGTAGGCAAGGTTCTTGTGGTCACTAAATACAGTGACCGGATGAGAGGATCCCTCTAGAAAATGCCTCCATTGCATAAAAGAATCCACTATTGCCAATAGCTCCTTATCATGAATTTCGTAGTTGATTTCGGCGGCGTCAAACTTGCGTGAGTGAAAAGCCACAGGATGTAGCTTCTCATCATTCCCCTGTTGTGACATAATGCTCCCCAATGCGAAATCCGATGCGTCAGCTTCGATAATGAATGGTTTTTCCAGATCGACATGAGCTAGAATTGGAGCCGATGTAAATGCCTTTTTAAGACTCTCGAAAGCCATGTCCGTTTCTTCAGACCAGATGAACGGTTGTCCCTTCCTGGTAAGTTGTGTGAGAGGTAGAACGATCTTTGAGTAATCTTGTATGAACTTCCGATAAAAATTGGCAAAGCCTAGGAAGCATTGCACATCCTGCACCGAACGCGGAGTCTGCCATTCTACCACCGTTTTGACTTTAGCTGGGTCCATGGAGATGCCTTCTGACGAAATGATGTACCCGAGAAATTCCACTTGGTTGCACCCGAAACTACATTTTTCCAGCTTTGCATACAGACCATGTTCTCGAAGTCGTTTTAGTACTAATAGTACATGAGAATCATGTTCTTCTTGGGTCTTTGAATAAACCAGTAGATCATCCAAATAGATGATCAAACAATCATCCAATAGATCTCGGAATATATCATTAGCCATGTGCTGAAAGACTGTCGGCGCATTAGTGAGGCCGAACAGCATGACCGTATACTCGAAGTGCCCATATCTGGTGCGAAACGCGGTGTCGCATTGTTACGCGCGTGCGTGGAGAAACGAGGCGGGACCACCGGGGTCTTGAACCGAAGAGCAAGTGATAGAAGGGGAAAGAGAAAGAGAGAGACACCCGGTCACGTATGAGCAAAGAAACACAGGGGCACGGCCTGTCAACACAGAAGGCGCGAATGGACACAGAGACAGGGAGACACAAGTGTTTGTATATTAACGAATAACAAGTACACAACAGAGCACGCGAGCGGTTATGACCGAACAAGCCGGCGAACAGATGTCGATGCATGTTCGTCTGCGCACGTAAAGGGGATAGGATAGAGGTGCTGCCGGAAGCACACGGGCGTTCCTCGAAGCAGCGCGAGCCTCTCGAAACCTGCAGAGAAGAGCAATAGAGAACAGACAGAGGAGAAGCGTTCAGTTACAGTCCGACAGCACTTCGTCCTCCTCAATGCGCGATCCCTTCTCCCTGCGTCTCCCTCTCCTTTATAGCTTCCAGAAGGGAGCCGTCTCCCTCATTTACTTCCTTCCTACCGAATCCAACTACCCGGATATGCCTTTGTACTTAATTCCCTATTATATACATTAAGGGTGCGCACACGTGAAGATTCGGTTCACGCGCGCTATCCACTGATTGCGCCAAGGGACGGTTTTCTTCACGACCTCCGCCCCCACCTAACCGCGCATCCACCGGTATGTGCCAAAATTGGGTTCTGGTTGGAGAAAACCGGTCTGGGTTCCGTTTCTTCGTCCATCGGTTCGTCCTCCGTTTCGGACTGTTCGTCTTCGCTGTTCAGGCCTCTTAGATCTGGTTCGTCGTCATGGCGCTTCTTGAACACTTTGATCCGCTTCCCTGCTACCGGTATCGCCATCCTCGTACCGTCGAGTTCCGCCAGGTGATACGTTCCGTTGTCGTTGGCGCTCGTTACCACGTAAGGCCTGAACCACCGCTTCGCAAACTTCCGTGTTGCTCGGTGCTGGTTGTCGAGGTTGTTGTCGTAGACTAGCACCCAGTCGCCTTCCTCGATTTTCCTCGGTCGGAGCCGGTGCGTTCAGTCGAACCGGGCTTTGTTCTTCATCCTCGCCGTCTGAAGTCTCCCCACCGCTCGTTCCACGTCCTCTGGCCTCCGCTCGAGCTGCCGTATACGTGCCGCTAGTAGTTCTTCCCGACTCATCTCGTCTCTCCACTCTACTGTCGCCCAAGAGGAGATCGTCCGTTCCATCGGCATGATCGGCTTCTGTCCGAACATGAGCTCTGACGGCATGAACCCGGTTACCGAACTGTGCGTTGTCCGGTCCACCCACAAGGCATAAGGTAACAGTCGTGGCCAATTCTCGACCTGGTCTCCACATGCCCGGACTAGTGCTTTGACGATCAGTCCATGCCCGCGCTCCACCTTCCCATTCGCCTCCGGATTGTACGTTGTGGTGAGCGAGAGCTTGACCCCTAACCAGTCGAACAGCTCCTCGGCCTCTTCGGTATCCAACTCCCCGCGGTTAGCCACGATTTTCCCGACACACCCGTATCGGCATATCACGTCCTCGATCAGGAACCGACACACGGCCGCGGTCGTTTTGTTCTGCAGGGCTCGGCCTTCCCCTGGTTCGTCAGGTCCTCCCGGACCAGCACCAAATATCGCATCTGCCCTACGCCCATCGGCATCGTCACCAAATCTACCATCCATTTGAAGTGGATGGCCGGAGGGTATGTAGGGTGAAGCTCGTCTTGATGTCGGACTATGGAGTGCATCTGGCAGCTCTCACAAGTTGTCACGAACCGATGTACGTCCATGTACAGTCCCGGCCACCAGTACTTCCCCTTTAGTTTCTCGAACGTGGCCCACGTCCCACGGTGTCCAGCCCAGGGGCTATCGTGGTAGGCCTTCAGCAACTCCTCCTGTTCCTTCTTCATCGCATTCACCATGTGGGCCACCGAGTTCGTCCCTCCTTGTGGCAGGGTACACATCCGCACTAGGCCGAGAGGAGTCCGGATCGTCGTAATGTCTCTACTCTCTACGGCTAGTTGGAACTGATCGTACCCCGAGTACAGATCACCAATCGAGTAGATCGACCTTCCGGCGAAGGCCTCCGCGAACTCGTCTATCGTCGGTCCGATTCCTGCGTTCCGAATGGTCACTCTGTTGACCGGTTGTAGGTCTTGAATGAAGCGCAACGTCCCGTTCTTCTTCGGTACGGTAAACCACTGGTTCGAGTACAGGGCACTCGACGGTTCGAGGATGCCCATATCGACTTTCTGCCTCAGTAGCTCCATCAGCTCCGGGGTGTGAGCTCTCGGTACCGGAATCGATTTGAGATTCCACAGCATATGCAATACCGTGAATATCACCATCGGCTTTACGACTGTCGGGTCTACGCACCCGATTTCTTCCGGTGAGAATGCGAAGGCTTTCCCGTGCCTTCCGAGCATTCTCCGAAACCGGTCTTCTTCCGCCGGCAGTAGGAACCCGCCCCCACCGATTTTGAGCTCCCGTAGCGTTTTGTCGGTGAAGGTGTGTCCTATGCAGGCCGGATCACGTAAACTGGGGTCCGACGCGACCCCCTCGATTCGCAACTCGCTGCCCTCCGGTAAGGGTGCCGCGACTGGCCTTACCTTCCGGTCCACAATCTTGTACTTCGTGTTAACTCCCGTAGCGTTTTGTCGGTGAAGGTGTGTCCTATGCAGGCCGGATCACGTAAACTGGGGTCCGACGCGACCCCCTCGATTCGCAACTCGCTGCCCTCCGGTAAGGGTGCCGCGACTGGCCTTACCTTCCGGTCCACAATCTTGTACTTCGTGTTAACCCGGGCCGTCCGATCCGACTCGAGCCCTCGACTGAAGTCCGCGATGACTTCATACATCTCTTCTGAACGAACCGGTATCGTCCGGTCCTCTTTAAGGCCCTCTCCGACCACCTCTCGCAGTATTCCCAAGGTATCGTCGAAGGAGACCGCCTCCACGGCTCCGTTGATTTCCTCGCTGGGCACGAGAACTCCGCACGCCCGAAGTCGCTCTTCCGCCATTGTCTTTTCTTGGCCTACGACGCCGACTATCGTACACCCTCCGTTGTCGGAGAAACAAAACTTCCTACTTATGGTACAAGGTTTCTTCGGTTTCGCTTCTATCGTACATTTGTGGGGTTTTCCCGGAGTGTCCGGACTGTCGCGGCCCCACGCCTTGGCAGCCCTCTCTAAAAATCCTCTCGGTTCTTGCCACCGAGGGATTCGCGGTTTCGCTCGTGGTTCGGTCGCACCGTCAGGAACTGGACCGTATGACGCCCGTCCTGACTTTTGACCCTCGCGTAAGCCGACCCGTTGTCCAGCACCTTGGTCTCCATTCGCGCTGCCGTAATGTACGGTTCCCCTAGTATGACCAGGTGCGAGGACGTTTCCTGCACAAAGAAGTTCCGGTCTATCTCGACGTCGCCGATCTTGACTCGCATGTTTGGGCAGGCCCCGTGTAGCTCCTCGGTGGCGCGTGTCGCCGCCCGTATCTTCCACCCGTGCTTAGTGTTGATCGGCCATTTCCCCTTCTTGTAGAAGTCCATGGACATCAGGTTTATTTCCGAACCGTGGTCCACCAGCGCCACCACCGGTTCCTGAACATCCCCGATCTTCACCGGGGTTTCCGTGGTCGCTCGGGCCCAGTGTGGCCTCGAATAGTGGCTCTCCGCCCACTCGTCTTCCAGCGCCATGTCCTCTATGTGCGCCGTCCGCACTTCCACCGGCCTCTCCGGTTCTGCCTCCGTCGACAGCCTCTTCCTCTTCACCAAGTCCACGATGGAGTCGTGGAACTCCTTCTTGGCGATCCCGAGCACCTCCCGCAACGACAGTTCCACCTTGTTGTCGAGGATTCGTTCTTCCAGGACCTTTCGCAGGTCCGTGGTCCTTTCGATCTCCGTGCCCAAACGGTATCCGCCCTTCTTGTGGTTATCCCAGGCACTGGACTCACCGGCCTCGTTCCGTTTCGGTCCAAATCGGGTTTCGTATCTCTGTGAGGGCCCGGCCCCTCCGATCTTACCTACCCATTTGTCTTCAACCAGAGCCTCGTAGTTGTTGCAAGCTGCTTCGACGAAACTCGTCTTTTCTTCGACCGGGTCACTCCACCCGGTTACGTCCTGGACCCGCTTCTTAGCGCGGACCGCCTCATCTCTCTTTAGTCGAGCACTGGCGAGGCCTTCCAGCACCGTCGGCTAGAACTCGGCTTTGCTCTCCTTCCGGGCCCCGCTGCCCCCGACCCGAATACCAGCTGACACTGAGTAGTGGACGGTCTCCGCGTGCCGGGCAGCCGCCTCTTCCATCAGCCTTTTCATTCCCCCTCTCCCGTCGTTTCGGTTCAGGGCCCTCCAGGTATCACTGGCGTGCACCCGACCTTCCCACAGGTACACTACCCGGCTTCTCAAAGCCTCCATAAAGTCCCCGCAATCTTTCCGGATGTGGCCGACCTCGTCGCACCACATACACCTACTTCCTGCCGGAGCCCGTCGGTCACGAGCCTGATCGCCGCCTTCCCTCCGAGCCTGGGCGATCTGGAGATCCTTTACCGCCCGTGTCAACTCCTCCAGAGCTGTTCCCCCGGACGAGCCTCTGATCACGCCGGTCGAAGACGAACCGGTTTCGAGCCACTCCCGGTTCTCTTCCCTTCGCGCCTGTGGTACCGGTTCGAGCTTCCTTGCCGCGAAAGGTCCCGCCCCGGTCGCCTCTGTATCAGCCCACTCCCACCGTTTCTCAAAACGGCCGCAGACTCTCTTTACCGCAGCCCAATCGGTCGTCAGCCCGTCTTCGGTTTCCAGTAAGGAGCCCACTTGCCCCCGATCCCGTGCGTCAACCGATTTGACAAACAGTAGGACACGACTTGTGTCCAGAACGGTCTGATCGAGCGCCGAAAGGCGCGCAAAGCGTTCCTCAAACTCCCGGAGGAGTACTGACGCATTTCTTCCTTTGTTGGGGGACTCCACCCACTCCATGAAGCTCCGCTTCGAAAGTCGAAGCGCGTCATCCAGCCCGTATTTCTCCAGGAGCTGTCCTTCGAACTCCTCCCAGGTCCGGCTCTCCGCCCGGACCTCGAGCACCACCGCATGGATGCCTGGCATCGCCACTCGAGGGAATCCGGCAAGACGCCTCTCTTCCGGAATATCCCTCATCAACATCTCCGCCCGGTAGGACGCCAAATAACTCATGGCATCCTTTCCACTGAACCGGCCGATCATACCGATGATCGCCTCAATAGCCCTATCAAGGGCGTCGGTGCCCTCGCGCGCGCTCACTATCCGGTCCATGGCCGAAGCCATGGCCTCTGCAAGATCCGACCCCCTCATCTTCTGCTCCTCTGCCGCCTGTTTCACGTCGGGTTCACCAAATGTGTCGGGTTGTTACGCGCGTGCGTGGAGAAACGAGGCGGGACCACCGGGGTCTTGAACCGAAGAGCAAGTGATAGAAGGGGAAAGAGAAAGAGAGAGACGCCCGGTCACATATGAGCAAAGAAACACAGGGGCACGGCCTGTCAACACAGAAGACGCTGTCGAGATATTACGCAAGTGCGTGTGGAAACGAGGCGGGACCGCGGGGGTCTCGAACCAAAGAGCAAGCGAGGGAGGAGAAAGAGAGAGAACCGGCTACGCAGGACCGGGGATACACAGGGACACGGCCCTTCAGCACGGAGAACGCGAACAGACACCGACACAGACAGATGCGAATGACTAAATATGTATATTAAGAAAAATGGCTAACACGACTACAACCCTCGATGGGGCACAAGTTGGTTACAACCGAACAGGCCGGCGAACAGATGCCGATGCCTGTTCGCTTCGACGCACAAAGGGGTAGCAGGTCGGTCGGAGGTGCTGCCGGAAGCACTCGGGCGTTCCTCGAAACAGCGCGAGCCTCCTCGGAACCCTGCACAGAAAAGCTATGGAGCTCTAGAAGGAAGGAAACAGAGAGAGAAGCGTCCAGAAACGGTCCGACAGCACTTCGTCCTCTCTGCGCGAGATGCCTGCAACAGCTCTTTCCTCCTCCTTATATAGGCCGACGAGCAGGCCGTCATGTCAGCTTTATTCCCTGTCCCTTTTTGACAGGGATCCGCTCCGTCCTTCACGCGTCCGCGTAGTTACGCCGCCGACTCGTACAGTTCCTTCGCTCGCGCGCGCGACCGAAAGGACTGTTCGCGCGGTCTTTGTATCCACTTGTGTTAGGGCCCGTTCCTGCCGATTATCCTCCTAATTCGCTTCTATGTACAACTTGGAGCTTGCGCGCGTGAAGAACCGGTTCCCACGCCTAGGTGCGCCGATTCCGCCTATGGACGGTTTTCTTCACGACATCCGCCCCCACCTAACCGCGCATCCTCCGGTATGCGCCAAGAGAGTTGGGACGGAGAAAACCGGCCCGTCTTCATTCCTCGCCCGTCGGTTCTTCCTCGTTTTCGGATCGTTCGTCACTGCTGACTAGGAGAGCCGGGTCTGGCTCGTCGTCGTGTCGCTTCTTGAACGTTTTGATCCGCTTCCCTGCAACCGGTATCGCCACTCTCGTGCCGTCGAGTTCCGCCAGGTGATATGTCTCGTTGTCATTGGCGCTCCGTACCACGTAAGGCCCGAACCACCTTTGTGCGAACTTCCGTGTGGCTCGGTGCTGGTTGTCGAGGCTGCTATCGTAGACGAGCACCCAGTCACCTTCTTCGATTTTCTTCGGTCGGAGCCGGTGCGTTCGGTCGAACCTGGCTTTGTTCTTTGTCCTCGCCACCCGGAGCTTCTCCGCAGCCAGTTCCACGTCCCCCGGTCTCCGCTCGAGTTGTCGTATACGCGCGGCCAACAACTCCTCCCGGCTCATCTCGTCCCTCCAATCGACCGTTGCCCATGAGGAGATCGTCCGTTCCATCGGCATGATCGGCTTCTGGCCGAACATGAGCTCTGTCGGCATGTACCCGGTTACCGAACTGTGCGTAGTCCTGTCCGCCCACAAAGCATAAGGTAGCAGCCGCGGCCAGTTACCGACTCGGCCTCCGCATGCTCGAACCAGCGCCTTGACAATCGGCCCGTGTCCGCGCTCCACCTTTCCATTCGCCTCCGGATTGTACGCAGTGGTGAGCGAGAGCTTGACTCCCAGCCGGTCCAACAGCTCTGCGGCTTCTTCGGCGTCCAACTCCCCTCGGTCAGCCACGATCTTCCCGACGCACCCGTACCGGCATATCACGTCCTCGATTAGGAACCGACATACGGCCGCGGTCGTTTTGTTCGGAAGGGCCCGGCCTTCCACCTGGTTCGTCAGATCCTCCCGCGCTAGGACCAGGTACCGCATCTGTCCTACTCCCATTGGCATCGTTACCAGATCTACCATCCATTTGAAATGAATGGCCGGAGGGTACGTAGGGTGAAGCTCGTCTCGATGTCGGACTATGGAGTGCATCTGACAGCTCTCGCAAGTTGTCACGAACCGATGCACGTCCTGGTACTGCCCCGGCCACCAATACTTCCCCTTCAGTTTCTCAAACGTAGCCCATGTTCCACGGTGTCCAGCCCAAGGGCTGTCGTGGTAGGCCGCTAGCAGCTCCTCCTGATCTTCCTTCATTGCCACCACCCGGAGCGGGACGCCGTTCCTCTTCTTCGGGTGCTTCCACAAGTATCCATCCCGGAGAAAGAACCGGTACGCTTTCTTCCGGATCCGGTTGGCCTCGTCCTTCGTCCATGACGCATCGGGCGTCATTCTCTTCAAAAACCCACCGATCTGCAGCCACTCCCCGTCGTACTTGCTCGCGTCGAAGTCGTTAAGCGCCGAAGTGCTTGTTCCGTCGGTTGTCACATACGCAGTCTCGAAGAAGTCCACGCCGACCTCTTCGTCCTCCGAAACCATGCCGCCCTCGTCATCGAATCTCGCCCTTGAAAGCATGTCGGCCATGGCGTTGTCTTTCCCGGAAATGTGTCGTATTCCTGGGTCCAGGGACTTGATGTACGCTATCCACCTGAGCATTGCCAGGTCCGGCGTCGCGCATCCGGAAACCATGCCGAGAATCGGCATGCAATCCGTCTCTATGATTACCTCTGTCCCGATCAGATAGTCCTTGTCGGCCTTCACCGCCGAAACGATACCCCAGAGTTCGCGTTTAACCTGGGCGTATCCTCGCTGCCGCTCACTGAGGACCTTCGCGCCGAATCGGATCGGAAACCGATTGCCGTCCTCGTCTTCTTGGTTGACGACCCACCCGATTCCGGTCGGACTCGTGTCAACCGTTATGTACACTGGGGTGCCCTTCCTGTAGACGGCCTTTCGGAGCGCCGGTGCTGCCGAAAGAGCCTCCTTCAGCTTCCGGACCGACTCCGTGTGCTTGTCTAGCCATTCGAATCTTCGCCCTTTCTTCAATAATCCGTATAGCGGATCCGCAACGTGGGCGTAATGCGGGATCCATATGTGGTAGAATGCGCATGCCCCCAGGAATCTTCGTACTTCCGTGACCGAGCTGCAGTCGGGCTTCATCGCGGAGATGGCTTCTACCTTAGCCGGAGACGGTTTCCGGCCATATGGCCCACATAAGTGTCCGACCACCATGATTTCCGAATGCCCGAAGGCTGATTTCTCCCCCGAGAAGGTGAGCCTCGCACCCTCTAGCCTTTGCAGCACCTTCTCGCAGTCGTCGATCTGCGTCATCACGAATCGCCGGCATCCGTCCGGCCCGATCGTCTCGTCCTTCTCTTCTACCGGGCATCCCTTGATCGGGATGTCGTCTAGAAACGGCATGGTGATGTCCGGGATGCAGTCCCTCAGCACCTTGTTCATCGCATTCACCATGTGGGCCACCGAGTTGGTCCCTCCTTGCGGCAGCGTACACATCCGCACTAGGCCGAGGGGAGTTCGCATCGTCGTAATGTCTCTGCTCTCCACGGCTAGCTGGAACTGGTCGTACCCTGAGTATAGATCACCGACCGAGTAAATCGACCTTCCGGCGAAGGCCTCCGCGAACTCGTCTATGGTCGGTCCGATCCCTGCGTTCCGAATGGTCACTCTATTGACCGGCTGCAGGTCCTGAATGAAGCGCAATGATCCGTTTTTCTTTGGTACGGTAAACCAGCGGTTTGAATACGGGGCGCTCGACGGCTCGAGAATGCCCATATCAACTTTCTGCTTCAACAGCTCCATCAACTTCGGGATGTGAGCTCTCGGAACCGAAATTGGCTTGAGATTCCACGGTACATGCGGTACCGTGAATATCACCATCGGCTCTACGATCGTCGGGTCCACGCACCCGATTTCCTCCGGCGAGAATGCGAAGGCTTTCCCGTGCCTTCCGAGCATTCTCCGAAACCGGTCTTCCTCCGCCGGCAGTAGGAACCCGCCCCCACCGATCTTCAGCT
>NW_028231199.1:0-16020 GCF_043228905.1 Azolla caroliniana | reverse complement strand
ACATTTGCTGTAAAGGATGAAGAAATGCTGGGAGTTTCAATTTGTGTATCTTTGAATCGAAACCTTTTCTTTTGGTCCTAATATTCAAAGACCAAGGGGAGAGAATGATTCAACACTCCTGTACTATTTGGAAAGTAAAATTAGGTCAATTTGAGGCCCCCCTTCCCCCAGTTCTAGAAATTTCAAGGGACGCTAGTTATACATCTCATTCTCCAGGATGTATACTCCATATTCCCGACCTAAAACTTTTAAAGGGAGAGTAATCACTCTTTTTTACGTGCTGTCATACCCAGTTGGTAGTTAAGGGGTGCACAGTCCATGGATCATCATCTGGCATGTTTTTCATTTGATTCTGGGTGTACAGTCACGGATCTTTGCTATCGAGTTTGAGCTTTTAGAGTTGACCTTCCATCTAATGCTGAGGGGCCGTATTACCATATTCAACAGCATAATCTAAAATTCTGATTGGGTATATTAATATACAGAAACGGCCACAATAGATTATTTTCCAGTCATAATGATGTTTTTATTATGGCCTGTTTTCTTTGTGAATGGATTCGAATCCTGAAAAAGGTTGCCCTGTTGCTTTATTTTTTCATTTGTCAAGCTTTCTATTGTTCATCTTCTAGTTTAGGATTTGGTTCTGTTGCTTAGATAAGCGCCAATGTTAAACTTTTGCTCAGTTCTATGCTTTCCAAGTCATCTCTTTCATTTGTCAAGCTTTCTATTGTTCATGATAGGAAATATTAGACTTGAGATCCCATTTCCACTTTGAAATAGGCCAGAAATGTTCCCATCCAAGTTGTCATAGGAGAAGAGATCTCAACATTTCTCACGATGTGTCTGAGCAACATTTTGAGTTTTAGAGATTTCTTGCACAACATTATTGGCTAGAAGAGCAAATCTTCTTGCACACCGATGGTAAGAAAACACTACGTGAATGTTCATCATAAGGATTGATATTTTATATTTGTCTCTAGTGTTCATTCCAGTGAGATAAGGGCCATTTTTTTCACATTAACCTGCACACACAAATCCATATTGACATTTGAAACAGACAATGGATGAAATGCTGATGAGCGGCAATGAATCCTCAACTCATGGGTGGCCTTGACATGCCCATTCTATTGTTAAAATTTGGGGTATGTGAATGCTGATATATAACTTGTAACCAGTGTCAATCAGCATTGGTAACATGAAAGAGAAAGTGGGCTGAGATTGCAATGAGTATATGTGTAATATTATGTGTGTTTGTGTGTGGCCACAGAAAGCTACACAGAGAAACCAAAGAGGGCTGAAAACTTCCAAAAGAAGGCTCAGAAAGTGCCTGAAACAAACTGCTGCACAGTAAACTGTACAAATGGCAATATTTGTGGGAAAAGTAGCACATTTTCCTCCAATTATGTTATGTTATGTCATTATAGTATGCGATTTTAGCTGGGTCCACTATTACAGCTAATGCCGCATAGACGTTGTGAGGTGTGCATATCCAACATTTAAATGTTTTCTTTTTATGCATATCATTATCCTTTCAGTTTGTTGCTGCTTAGCTGCCGATTCAGTGATCATCAACCATTAATCTTTTGACTTACTAAGTATTCCTTCCTTTCAAGAAATGTAGAATATTTGATACCAAAATCCCATTTGAAGCCTTAACCCTCAGAAAGGCAGCAATCTACAGTTTTTGAAAGCCTGGTCTTCTCTGTTTACTAATTGCTTTTTAAATGTTAATCATCCCTATGTTTGCAAATAAGGGGCAGTTTTCCTCACACTTTGCTTTATATGTATGCATGTCGAATCCTATTAATTGCATGGGAACTGAAAGCCAGTTGTTCTGCTTGCTTGTTGTAGGGAAATGATACAGCGCCGTGCTTATAATCACAAAGTGGATGTGTATAGCTTTGGTATCGTGCTATGGGAACTTGTGACTGGAAATGTTCCTTTCCAGAACATGACTGCAGTCCAGGCTGCATTTGCTGTCGTGAATAGAGGAGCGAGGCCTGAGATTCCACACGATTGTCCTCCAGTTCTTATAGAAATCATGACTCGTTGCTGGGACTCAAATCCAGAGGTTAGGCCATCTTTCGCCGAAATTGTGATGATGTTAGAGACAGCTCAACAAATCATTACAAGAACAGTGGGAACAGCGAAGTTCCGAGGATGTGGTTGTTTGATGAGCCCACTGACTATGGATTAAAAGATCTCAAACAAGAATATGTGGAAATTCTGATGTATAATGTGTTGTTGTGGACCAAGTGAATGGTTTTAGGTTAACCATTCCAACAATCATGAAAAATCTGTTCCCAGCCCTATCTTAAGCTTGGGATTTTTTTTTTTGTCTTCCCCCCCCCTCAATATTGATAAATATTTAGACTTCAATTTCTTTTACTTTGAGCATTCCATCTTCTTGATAAAGTGTGAGAAAATGGTAGCATAAAACTTATGGGCTCGAACGCTCCTTTATTAACGTTGAACCTTTTTGGGCTGCATGACTCTTGTTTACATCTTTCTCGTTGGATTTTTACTTTTGAGCATTCCGTCTTGATAGTGTGAGAAAATGGTAGCTACTAGCATAACATTCACAGGCTTGATAACTCCGTATAAACATTAAGCTTTTTTGAGCTGCACAAATCTGGTTTGTGTCTTTCTCTTGGATTTCCAAAAAATACTTTCTAATGTCTTTGTAGCCTTTATCTAAATTGACTAATACCACATTCAATATCTATTTCGATGGCATTGCACGATTTTGGTTTTTGTCTATTATACAACATTGAGACTATTTATAGCTTTTAAAGAATAAGAGATTGATGGCTAGGTTCATATAAATTTCAGGGGTACTTGTGTGGAACAATGCATAATTCTTGACAAGATAAACTGAAATATTGTTCACATCATACCAATGGACCCATTATGAATGGCTAGATGAAAATGACTCCATGAAAGATGCGCATAGTCAAAAGATTGCATATGTTTTGTGTTGAAAATGGGTGAGTGTGGTATATATTAGACTATAGAGTGATTCCCAAGGGCTTTCTATCTCCGAATGAGAAGGTCAATCATTTACAAGACTTGAATAAGGATTCCCTAATTTGTAATGGAAAGACGTTGTTGGGTAGAAAATGTAGCTCCATTTTTGTGCAAAGAAAAAAGCTAGGTCGATGCTGTCTATGATTTCCTAATTTGTAGTGGAAAGACTAAAAAATGTAGCGCCATTTTTTAGCAAAGAAAAAAGCCAAGCTCGATGTATTTGTGATTAGCAAAACAGAAGCTAAAAAATGTTGCGCCATTTTTTAGCAAAGAAAAAAGCCAAGCTCGATGTATTTGTGATTAGCAAAACAGAAGCTAAAAATTGTTGTGCCATTTTTTAGCAAAGAAAAAAGCCAAGCTCGATGTGTGATTAGCAAAACAGAAGCTGAGAGCACTATAGAGTATCTCATTGTTGTCATCATGGACATTAGTGACATTGATAGTTGAGGTGACAATACCATCAAGAAAGTATTTCATTGCCATCATTTTGAAATGGATGTGAAAATAGAAAAGATAGAAAGGTTGAAGAGTAAAATGGGTACGTTGGAACTTTTCAACATAGATAAAGAGGTTGTTTAGTTAGTTAGTTCAAGCCATGGTTTATTCTCATTTGATCGCTTCCATTGTATATCGAATAAATGCTTGCTAATCTCACCATTCCATGTATGGATTATTCCATCACTCCACCTTAATGAAACTAGTGACGTTTGCTTCTTTTTGGTACCTCTCCATGCAAAGGTGGCCACAGATGGCCATCTTTATACGATGTATCCTTTCTACTAAATCACAAAGCTAATGCCAAGTCATTTAGGGGACATTTCAACACTTGATGCATCGTAATGTTTTCTTTGGTTATTGAGCTTGCAAGAGAATGCAAAAGGGAAAGGATGAGATGAACATTGAAAATGGTGGCTTGGAAGGTGAGCACAATGTCAAAGTTGATTAGAAGTGTGCTATAAAATGAACGAGTACCTAATTTTATCGTCAATATTGCAAAATGTTGTGAGAAAAGACATTACATGCATTGGGAATGGTGTTAATAGTAGAAGTAGAACAAATAGGAATTGTGTTTATGCACCTTCGATTACAAATCCTTGTAGGAAGCCATGACAATTGTCTCGTATCAAAATCATTAGGATGAGGAACTCATTCATAAGTAGAAGCATTTGAGTGAAGTCTAACACATGAGAAACTTTAGGGTGAGTGGAAAGCGCACCACAAATGTTTGCAACTTTGAGAATGTTAAAAAAAGATATGGGATACATGTGTCCATTGATGTCATGAGGAACATTGAGGAAAACCTAAGTGACAGATTGGGATCAAAATCTAATTGCCCCAAAGTTTGCTCATTACAAATAATTTTGGGTGTCCCATCAATCATATTCAATCTCTTATATGTCTCCCTACTATACACATTTATCCCAAAACAATTTTGGGAGTCTTGAGTATCATGCTTAGATACAATGCCCCACCCCAATCCTCACATGAATTTCTCTCTCAATTGCAACATTCATTAGTAAAGTTCTTGAATATCGCGAGTTGCTACTCTTTCACATTTATTTCTTGAAAGCATTATAAATTTGGTGTCATGTGTCATATATTGACCTCCAAAGATGATGATAAAACCTCTTTTTCCCATAGCTCACATGTGTATCATCCATTGCGACAACATTCAATTTTAATATACCTTAGAATCTCAAAGAAAGTATTACAAAGTTTGGTGAGTGCATTATCATGGTAGAGTCATGACTTTTGCGTCCATCAACATTAGATACACAATTTTATGGATGAGCGAAAAATGAAAGGGGAGAAATATTATGATAAATCAACGACCTATCTCTTGCCTAGCTCTGCTTTTTTTTGTGATCTAACTGTAATGATGTGAAAATGTTTGACCCTCATCGAAGTGCTTTTGGCTTATGGACGTTGTTCAATCTCGATACCATATGCCTTGAAAGTTGAGTTAGTTTCGTAATTCAATGATTTGATTATCGCACGTGATTTTACCCTTTCTAGAAAACATTACCATATTCTGTTCTCTAGAAATATCTTCCGTCTCGTAAATGTAACCTCCAAAGGTACTTAATAAGTTATAATAGGACATAGGTTTGCAATGGCGCCATTATATACAAATACGAAGCACACTAGTTTTGAACCTCATCAAGATATGCGATAGGATCTCTGCAATGCATAATTATGTTTCCATCCCTAGCTTCAACATCTCAATTTTAATTGAAGTGGACCAACTTCCCGAACCATATGCTTTTTGTATTATCGGTCTCTTTGATTGTAGCACCAAACAGAGTCTTCCTTTCCACTTCTTTACACACTCGTGGCAATGATACAAAGGTTGCATCCTCTTTAAAGGATTGGTTTTTTTTTTTCTCAACGTGGAATGTAGGAACCAAATCAGACTAGGAAGAGTTTGCTCGACACATGAAGTTTTAAAGGCAAACTAGTTGCCCTAGTGCATTGTACGAACTGCCAACTAGTCGAGGCAAAGATGACACACACAATTGACAGAGATGGTGTCCTGTAGGAGTGATTCGGGTTGCCACACTAGCGTGGATCACTTAGAGTTGGTTGGTTCATCGAAGCCTTGAGTTTATCGGAAGCTAACCCGCCGGTGTTCCGTGTTCTTGCTTGTTGAGGGGTTAACGTGATTGACATTGATCAACAAGTCAAATGATCCAACAGTTTTTCGTCCTGGCATTTTCTCATGTGGCCACGATTTATCATGATCAGGAAGAGTGAAGTTGTCGAGAATAATGAACTATGCGTCGTCGTCTCGAGTCCATAGACTCACACATGCACACACCAGATGAGACCAGATCCTCTTTGTGTGTCTTTGTTTTCTCGTTTGGGCATGTTGAAAGGAAAAACACTCGGAAGAAGAGAAAATTTTGAAGGGGGTGAAAGAGAAAACAAACTAAAGGAAAAGAAAGAGAGAAACCACAAGAAAAAGCAAAAGCAAAAACAAAAAAGAAAAAGTAGAATAAACGCAAAAAAGAAAAAAGAAAAAAGAAAAAGAGAACGAAAATTAAAAAGCAAAAAAACAAAAAAAAAGGAGAAGAGAAAAAAAGCAAAAAAGAAAAAAAAGGAGGAGAGGAAAAAAAAAAAAAGGAGAACAAAAAAGCAAAAAGCAAAAACAAGGAGAAAGTAAAGACCAAAAGCAAAAAGCAAAAAAAAGAAGAAGAAGCAAATAAAAAGAGGAAGAGAAAAAGAAGCAAAAAGAAGAAGAAGAAAAAGACGAAGAAAAAGAGATTCAAAAAGCAAAAAGCAAAAAAGGAGAAGGGGGGGGGGGGAAAAAAGTAAATAAAAGAAGCAAAAGAGGGGAAGAAAAGGGGGAAAAAAGCAGGAAAGAGGAAGAAAAGCAAAAAGCAAAAAGCAAAAAGCAAGAAAGCAAGAAGCAAGAAAGCAGAAAGCAAGAAAGCAGAAAGCAAGAAAGCAGAAAGCAAAAAGCAAAAAGCAAAAAGCCAAAAAGCAAGAGAGGAAGAAGGAAAAAAGGATAAAAAAGAAAGGAAAATACAAAACAAAAAAAGAGAGAAAGGAAGGAAAAAGAGAGGAGGAGAGAAAAGCAAAAATCTAGGGTTTACACAGTCCTCCTCCTCCTCCTCCTCCTCCTTCTGTATTCATTTGTTTTTTTTTTTCCCTCCTTTCTCCTCCATCTCTGTTTTCTCTGTCTGATTTCTCTGCATTCCTTCCTCTTCTTCTTCTTCTTCTCCATTCCTTCCTCCCTTCCTTCCTTCCTTCCTCTCTCTCTCTCTCTCCTGCTTTCTCCGCCATGACTGATAAAGGAAAGAAAGCGAAGGTCGAAGAAGACGATGGCTCGGAACAGCTCGACACGGAACTCGTCCTTTCCATCCAGAAGCTGCAGGATGTCCAAGACGCACTAGAGAAAGTAAGTGCTCCTCTTCCTCTTCCTCTTCCTCTTCTCTCTGATAAGCTTCCTGTTCGTTTTTCTCGCCTTCTCTTCAGCTTTTGGTCGCTCAGAACCTCCTGCAGGATATTCATTGTTCAACTTGAGAAAATGAAGTCCTCCTTTTTCTTTTCTTTTTTGGCTTTTATCTCGCGTTTATTCGATGTGCTGCTCAAATTTTCCGCTGTTTCTCCTGTCTTGTGTGGCATATGTTCTAGAGAAATTAATCTACTTAATTTGTAAGGCGCTCGTTTGTTGCCCGTTTAATGTACACTACCAACAAGAGAAATGTAGCGCTGTTTCTGTTTGATTCCTTTCCTGATAGTTTTCTTGAAGGAAATGGAGCTAAAAGGAACGTTTTTATTTCAGTTTCTGATGTCTGATCGCATCCTTTCAATTCGATTTCTGCTTGATACAGACCACAATAAACGGGAAATAGTGATTCTTTCCTCTTTTTAACATTTCCCCCTTGTTCTGTGTAGTTTTGCGTTTTTTTGAAATCTGATCAGGGAAGAAAACTCTTTCTTCTTTCCTCAACGCCTTCTATTTATTGTTTTCACCATTGCCATTCATTTTGATTCCGTGGAGGCTTCTCCTGTATTTGGGTTTTCTGCTTAGGTTAGGTTTCTAAGCTCATTAGCTACAATTATCAGTGAGATTTTAGAGGGTGGTTTCACTTCCATTTTTTATTTGAGGAGCATGAACCTTTGTAAATTGCTCTATCCTTTCACAGATGGTTGCTTACTTGCTCTTAAGTCGTATTTGAAATTCATTAAAACAATCTCATATCTGACAGAATTCATCAATTCTAGTTTTCCCTCCGTGGGTTTGGTTTTTCTCTGGATGCGAGTTGAGGATCTTGTTTTCTATTTTGTTTATTGATCCACACTAATTGCGTCTTTGATTTTCTTCATTTTTCTTGATGCATCGATAGAAGAGCATTTCTTCCGCCACAAAAATTATGAAATGAAACCAAGCAATCACCTTTTTTTTTTCTTTTGGTTTCAGTTTCTCTTACATCTTGTATCATCTAAAAAACAACATTCTTATCTGCGTTTCTGTAGTTAATTGAACGTCTGTATTCCCGTATGATAGGTGAATGAGGAAGCGAGTGACAAGGTTCTCGAAGTTGAGCAGAAGTATAATGAAGTAAGGCGGCCCATATACCATAAGAGGAATGAAATCATCGAAGGAATTGCTGATTTTTGGTTAACTGCCGTAAGCAAAATCATTATAATTTTTGTCTCTATGTTTATGAACATGTTTCCATACTTTTCCTCTCTTCTTATATTTAGAGTGTTTCAATAGCAAAGCTGTATTTACCTATTCTATACCATAGAATCTCGAATAAGAGTATCTTAGGTTAACATTAATAATGGTTATTCAAAGTGTAATGCTAGCTGCTGAACTCAATGACTTACTCTTGTGCTTTTACTGGTTGGACATTGGTTTGATCTTGATAGTTTCTGAGCCATCCTGCATTATGTGAACTACTTACGGAAGAAGATCAGCAGGTAATGTTTATAGTTTTGTTTTTTCTCTTGAATTGAGTCTTTGTGAGCTTTTATTGAAGAAATAATATTGAATGAAATCATTTCCAAACGTTTTGTTGCAGGTTTTTAAGTTCCTGCAATCTTTAGACGTTGAAGATTTCAAGGATGTGAAATCTGGATACAGCATTACATTTGTATGTGGTTCTCTAATATTTCTTGTATGTATTGATTTTGTTTCATTTCTGAAATTTAAACTCGGATCAATTGTTTTTCCAGACATTTCGTCCAAATCCTTACTTCGAAGATAGTAAGCTTGTTAAGGTTTTCCGCTTTTCTGATGAAGGCACAACATCAATATCAGGCACCCACCCGCGCTGGAAGGAGGGCATGGTATTCTTCTTTTGTCTTCAATGTGTTCTTTGTTGATGCATTCAATGGTGTTTATGCTTCATTTGATCTATCTTTGCTGAAAGTATCTAGTAATTTTCTCAGGATTTTACTAATGGTAATGCTCCCACCAAGGATGGGAACAAGAGATCCTTTCTAGAAGAAAGGTCAGTTTGTGTATTTGGACATTTGTTCCTGAACAACAAAAAGAATTATAAGATATGACAGTTAATATGTATTCAATGATTTATTTTAAGTTCTGAGTTATGTGGTTGTTATTCATGTGAATAATAAAGACTGATGGTTCAAGTTATTGATAAACTAGATATTAGGGAGTTTAAAATGTGTGCGTAATATGAAAGTTAATACCTTATCAATGGTTCATTTTTATGTACTGAGTTTTACTGGAGCTGCTCATGTGAATAGAAAAGACTGATGGTTTGATAAGGTTTGTGCAGTTTCTTCAAATGGTTTAGTGACACAGACCAAAAGGAGTCGTCTGATGGTGTCAATGACGAGGTTACTTTCTTTTACATAGTAGCTTGTTAGTTTATTGCTTTGATCTGCATACATTATTGGATTGCTTCATGATCAGTTTAATTGATTTCTGTTTTGACTTTGATTGGACTTGTGGTCTTCCAAATGTTTTAGGTTGCAGAGATAATCAAGGAAGACTTGTGGCCAAATCCTCTGAAATATTTCAATAATGTAAGTCTTTAACACATTGCCTTGCTATGTGAATTGTAAGGATTGTAGAAGATGGGTTTGAGGATTCTTTAAATTTTCTTATCTAATGTCTCAGGAAGCAGATGATGATGAGGATGAGTTTGAGGATGGAGAAGATGAGGATGAAGATGAGGATGGAGAAGACCAGGTAAACATTGGGCTTCAAATGAAATGAAGAGCCCGACCTAGCTATTCCGTAAATAAATCAGAAGCTTTACATAAATTGCCTGAGTTACTGTATATAGTATGTTAAAGCAAGACTCCATGTTGATTAGCAGGGTAATGGTGCTGAGAATGATGGAGAGGATGATGATGAAGATGATGAGGACGATGATGAGGATGAGGATGATGAATAGACATAATCTTTCATTAACTCTTACTAGTTGTCCTCATGAAACTGGGTTTCTCCTGATGAAATTTGTTCTCTAGGTAGGCTCCAGTATTGATCATGACATTTTTAGCAGAGGAAGGAAAATGATTTAAATGAACAAATGTGGCAAATGTTTTTGCTTAAAAAGATCTTAAAAAAATTGGGGTGTTACTTTGGAGAATACTGTCTAGGATGTATATTGAGGCAGTTAGAAATTCAACACAACCTTTTGCTTTTTGTAATGTAATGAGAGGCTGCTATGGGTTACTAGCTAATGTAGGTAGCTATGTATTGTGTGCAATTGTACACTTACAACCCTAGACAAAAGGAAAGCTTCATCATCCAAATATTATGGCTGTCTGTAGTTCGATGAGATGCTCACTGCTTTTCTAGGATTTTTGTTTATGTAGGAGTGTCTCAAAGCGTCTCTTTTTAAGCTTCTTTTTAAGCCTGAGATATTAAACACCATTCATTCTTTTTGACTGCTATTTGAGGTCATGAATGAAAATCTTTTACTTTGTATTTACAATCAAGAGTGACATGCTGACTGTTTAATTTTGTAGCTCTAAATTGGGCAAAAAGACCCCATTTAATCCGAAGTTGTTTCAATGATCTACCACCACCAAGTCCTTGAATTTATCTTCTGGCACAGCATATGTTTTTGAACTGATTGGTTTTGTTAATTAGAAGTGTAAGGTGGAATAGCCTTTAGGTGTACATCAGACAAAATATGAGGACACCATTCCCTTTACATGAAGGCCTACATTAGTAAACATGGTCACTGCAACGTATCCAATAAGGAAAAAGCGTGAAATGAGCTGACGGTCTCTAGCTTTTTGGATTTTTGAAATGTATAAGACTACCCTGGTCTTATTTACTTAAATGAACTGCATACAACTTGTGATCATCTAATGGTGTGTTATAAGAGCAGGTATGTTACTTCGGGTTAAATTTTGCATGGTAACTCCTTCCTTTGATCATCTGATATGTATGCCCTAAAAGGTGTACCTGAACTACTTCATTAGAATACAGGAGAAATCTCTTCTTTCGATAAGGGCTGTATGTCCTGATCATCAGTCACCGTAACATGTAAGATTCTGTGCTTTTAAATATTAATTGTGTTATTCGAATGTCAAAACAATGCACTCCACATCTATTTAAGATGCTGTAGGTCTCATAATGAGCTCAATTAAGTACATGAAGAATAATTCCCTTATTTCTCATGGTGTGCTTATCATAACTCATTGAATTCCGACAACAAGAATCCGAAAGAAGCACCTTTCCATAATTCATCAAATTATTTCAGATATGGTAAGATGTCATTTCAAACAATTGTGAAGTTGCTTCTCGATCGAACTTGAAAATCGGTTTTGAACCTCGAACTTGAATGGAAATATAATGGGCTGGATCGCTGCTGAATCTATATTTGCTTTTCTATAGCCCAGCCAAGCCAATTCATCAATGATGTCAACACTGATTGGATTCACTGGCTAAATGCTTTAGATTGCAGAGGTTTTGTTCAGCAAACTCTGCAAGTTCAGTAGGTAGGCTCTTGAGGCACACTTGCCTCTAGGGTTTGGCAGCGCCAGTGTAGACAGTAGTGAAAATGATGGTTCACCATGATCAAGAAGACCACAACAAAAATGTAAAAGCAATGACATTCCAGAAACTCTTGAGTATGCATGATGGGCAGCCACACAATGTGTCCCAGTGAAACAAACAATAATGTTTGCTGGCTTTTGCTGGTTTGGTTTAGGCTTGAGCTTGGTTTGGGATTGCTCAAACTTGTTAAGCCTAAACCAGTTAAGGCTTAATCGGCTTGGCTAAACCGGTTACTAAACGGGTTTAGGCTTAACCGGTTAACCTAAACTGGTTCGGTTCAAGTTTGGAAACCTCCAAACCGGTTTTGGCTTAAACGGTTTGGTTTGGACATGGCCAAACCGGTTGAGCCAAAACCAAACCGTTGCCGATTCTTATATGCTAATAGGTGGAGGGAGGTGGTGCCTATGGTGTATCATG
Organism: Azolla caroliniana; assembly: GCF_043228905.1. Taxonomy (NCBI): domain Eukaryota; kingdom Viridiplantae; phylum Streptophyta; class Polypodiopsida; order Salviniales; family Salviniaceae; genus Azolla; species Azolla caroliniana. The sequence continues at coordinate 4,079 of NW_028231199.1, read as the reverse complement.
AAGCAAATCATAGGGTTGCAAATCATGAGGGCGTGTGGGATCAAGCCTCAGATATAGTTGACGATCCCAAGGTTCACACCATTTTAGACACATGTGCAAGTACTAGCATCATCAACTAAGAATTTTGTTGGAAGAAGAGGGGGAGTCCAAAAATGGTTCTCGTAGATATCAAATTGCGTAGGTTTCACAAGTCTACCCAGTGGCCCAAGAGAACTTGGACGGCCATACTTTTGACATCTATGGTTTAGAATATTCCTTACCTTCTTAGTCACCCGATCCGCAAACCAAGTAGCTTGCGCTTCGAGATAACCAACACATGTTTGTGTAAAAGCTAATGGCTTGCCATTTTGAGGTTGGACTCACTCCATGTATGCTAATCCACATGGAACATTTGAGGCCATGCCAAAAGTTGGTTGGCTATGACTTCGGTGATGCCTCAAACTTACCCAAAGAAAAAACTAGAAAAATCCTGAAATTATAGTAAATTTTATCTACAAGGAAAGTAAAGTAGGGAAATGTGGACTTTTCAACACCCTCATCTCGTTGTGTTGGTTAGGTGGTATCTTCAACACGAGCCCTTTTGCATTAATCATGTAAATAAATTGAGTATTTAATATTGAGAACCCATATATTGATACACAATGCACCTACCTAGAACTTGGAAATGGTGGCTCATGGTTGAGCAAGATTGCATATTCGAATGTGTTAGATCTCTCAAGGTACTAATTGTACCTATAGGTGGCATTGGAGATGGTGATGGCGTTGATGTGGATGTTGACATCGGAACTAAAAAATGAAGTATGTTTATCCGCAATTGACTTACACACTTATGGAACTCCTCACACTAGAGTTTGTAAGAACTCCATCTCCTCTTTATGTTCCTTATTGCTTAGTCGCAACACCCGCATCAGATTTCTTGCAATGAAGAGGAGTGTTGGAATGGTTATCCATAAATCATCAGATGGCTCCATGTTTACCTAAAATGAATATTAATACTTATGTACATACGTGCACACGTGTGTTATGTATGTATGACTGAATGAGTGTATAAATGTTTGTACATATGAATGTGTATGCATTTGCACCTATGTATGGATCAATGATTGTATGAATCTATGTATGTGTTTGAATGTGTGTGTGTGTGTGTGTTTGCATGAATAAATGATTCTATGAATAGATGTATGTGAATGAATGAACGAATGAGTGCAATGTATGAATGAGTGTGTAGTGTATGAATTTGTATGCATATATGAATGAATACATGTATAAATATGAATGAATGAACTGTGAACCTATCTGCAATTTAGGTAAGTATGAAAAAAGTATAGAATGTTGGCGACGGTTTATGTCACTGCGACTACAAGATCAGGCGAACATACTCCATGGAATCGGGGGTGGATGGACTATGAGATCAGAAAACATTAACGCTCTACTGATTAGGGAATCTACTACTCAAAGGACGACAATGGAGAAATGGATAGGCCACAAGGAGGAGGGATCTCTGATCCCAAGAGGTAGGGGACCACCAGACAGACTCGAAGGCTCTAAATTGTGAGACACTGAGACACCAACACATAATAATGCAATTCAAGTACTTGTGTATACTAGTCATAAATGGATTGTAGATCCTGATCTGATCAAAGTACAACCCGATTGGCCCATATGTATTCATGAAAACACATGGCTACGCAAGGTCAGTTGGGACCCTTTGCAATGGACATGGCGTGATCCCTATGCGGGGCAAGGAAGCAAACCCATCCCTTTCTTCCAATTCACAACTAGATTGGGTCGCCACATTCTAGCCACTCAAACCGCTCGAGAGCCGGCTGTTGCGAAGGTCCGGCACACATTTCAAGTTCCTCCCTCAATAATCACCCAGTTTTGGCAGAAAATCTGGAAACAACAACACGCGAGGCAAATTACCACGTTCCAATGGCTATTAATACATAAATCCCTACCGGTGGGAGCATGGCAACGTGGGAACCTTAGCTCTCTTAATTGTGTAGATTGCCCACATGCAGTAGAATCAATACGACACACTCTGTAGGACTGCCCAATGTCCCATCGAATATGGCAGGGGTTGGCCGCTTGTTGCAATTATGCCAGGTGCAAGGCTCAATCAAGTGGGGAAATATATGTTAGTTATCATGGCAGGCCACAATTGGCAGATACGAGCATCAGGAGGAGGGGATGACTTTGATGATAAAAGCACAAGAGGTCTTTTTCTCCTCCAACGGCAATGTCCACTCCACTCCTCTTAATGACAAATCTCAAGAGGTGTTGGAATTGGTCGGCCCAATAACTCTTTGGATTCTATGGAAACAACGATGTAGACGAGTCTTCTCCCACCAAACCACACATCCAACAAGGTTACTGCAAGAGATATGGAGTGAAATTGTAGCCACTTTGAAGAGCCAATCTGATGGCCTTAAGGGCGGCTCCGAGAGAGTTGAAAGACAACGAATAGCCTTCATCCAACAATGGTCGTCCTCTCCCTTTCTTGAATCAGTGGGCATCCACATAAGATGGAACTATCGCGTCCCTTGTACATAATCATCTCATTTGTAAAATTTTATAACTAATGGAAAGAGTGTTTTTTTGGAAAAAAGAAAAAAGTATGAATTAATGCCCATATGAATATATCTATGTTATGAATAAATGAATGTGTGTGGAGTGCATGAATGTTTGTGTGCATGTGGGTATGAATGAATGAATATATGTATGTATACGAATGAATGAACCTATCTCTAGTGTATGTATGTATGAATACATCTTTGTGTATGAATAAATGAATGTCGACATTTAGTGATGTGTTTCAATATTGAAACATAACATCAATTGCACAAATTGAGAGAATTAATAATAGAGTGTTGTTACACACATTACTACCATGTTTTAAGCATCATTAAGTAATTTTCACTCCGTGCTTATTATCAAGGGTGTGAATCATCATCATGTGAGATGTCCACCACAATCCACTAACCAACAACATTCCTTACCATTCAAGGTTTGTTTGGCTACATACCCAACCCTTCTTAGATGTTCAATATTAACGATTACAAACACCTCATTTGTTGCACAATGACTTAAACAAATTAATCTTGTTGCCCGTTTCGATACATAAAACAATACATACAAATTCCTCAATTACTTGTTTTCTCAACTAACTCCTTTCTTGACTTCCGTTAATAATAATTAAACACATTCTTAGAGGAATGAATTGCGCTTTGTTGTGCATGTAATTTCTCAAGTGATATCATCATATAGTTCTAGCTCAATGATGGTCACACGAGTGTTGTCATGATAGTACCATGGTTATTTCGACTTGTTTCAACGATAGGACACATATGGATTTCTTTGGATTTGTATTTTACTATCTTATGTGTATGTAATACCATATTATATATCCACGTACAACGCGAATGATGATATTTTGTTTGTTTTGACTGTGCATTGCAAGTGCCAAGGAAATGGCAATAATGTTTTAGCCAAACCTTTTTGGAGTGCAATAGTGATTCATGAGATATAGTTGAGATTCAAGAATGACGCTCTTTATTAAAATCTTTATGGAACATGCCCATTATCTGAAATGCCAACAATTTGAATTGAAATGTGTCACACTTATGCGTTTGATGATACTAGAACATCTCTAGTGTCATTATTGTCGCACCAATTGTCAAGGTATGGAACTCAATGCATGCAAATAATTAGTTGCTAAATATCTAAAAGAGTAACTTCATCTAAAATTTGGAGACAAAAAATAGACTTTGATTGATTTGAATGGAGTAAACAAATAAAGGTTGTGTTAACTCTTGAGGGTTTTAAGTCTTAAACAATAATCTCACCTAAAACTAGGGTTAAGAGAAAAGGATAAATAAATGTTGGAAGTAGGGAAGCGACTCTCATTCATTTGAGATGTTTAAACAAACAAACGTGGAGCAAATGCTTGCTTATTATTGTCTCAAAGAATAACCTCACCTAAATATTAGATAAAGGTAAGATGTGTGATTGGTTGAGATGGTCAATTATTGGAATTTAAACAACAATATGGGTGTGTTACATCGAGGAGATAGAGAGGT
>NW_028231198.1:0-16059 GCF_043228905.1 Azolla caroliniana | reverse complement strand
AAACCGACGGCCAAGCTGAACGAACAAATCAAACGCTGGAGCAGTATCTGCGGTGCTTTCTCAGTTATCATCAGGACGACTGGGCAGATATTCTCCACTTCGCCGAATTTGCCTATAACAACTCTATCCACGCATCCACTAAAGTTACGCCATTTTATGCTTGTACGGGATGTCACCCCCGGTGGAGTGTACTTGAAACCCCAGAGGTGTCCACAAATCCGTGCGCGGAGGATCGTTTGGAGCGGTTACGAAAGATACAAGCGGATTTATATACTCATCTTTAGCAAGCTCAACAAACACACAAGGTCTACGCGGATCGTCATCGACTTCCATCCAGTTTTAATATTGGAGATCGGGTGTGGCTGCTACGACGACACATCAAGACTACTCGCCCATGTGAGAAGTTGGATTATCGGCGATTAGGTCCTTTCCGTATTATTGGACAGATTAATGATGTCGCTTTTCGTCTCGATCTACCTCCTCAACTTCGGATACATCCGGTGTTTCATAGTTCTCTCCTTGAACCCTACCACGAGAGCACCATCCCAGGATGTCTTATCCAACCTCCACCCCCGATCGACCTTGAAGATGGGCCGGAGTACGAGGTTGCCGCCATCCTTGATTCCAAGATTGTTCGCAACAAGCTCTACTATCTAGTCGATTGGCTAGGCTATAGTCCCAACAAACGTACTTGGGAACCGATCGAGAATATGACCAATGCTCGTGCTCTTCTTGAAGACTTCCATCGTCAATATCCACACAAACCGGGTCCTCAATCCAAGACGACTCGTGACACTCGTCGTTTCAAAGGGAGGATAGTGTCATGATATGGCAAGACTCGAACCCATGACCTTAGGTTATATGGGTCGAGCTCTTTACCATTAGACCATCTATTGTAATACGTAGGATATTATTTTCATTTACATTTTATTATAGGAAATTAGTGTATATTCCAGATTTCTCTGGAACATTCTAGAAGCTTCAGGATTACTCCTGAAAACACTATAAAAGAGGGCACTAGGCATTATGTTGAACCAAATTGGTTCAACGCCAGTCTTAAGCCTTTTAGCCACCATTGTATATTCTCTTCATATAATACATATCTTTCTTATCATCACTCACTCACTCTCTCTCTCTCTCTCTCTCTCTCTCTCTGTGTGTGTCTCTCTTTCTCTCCGTCTTGCTCACTCCTTCCTTCTCTCGAAGAAGTTCTACACCTCTCATAGTACTAATCCTTCGTTTAGTACTGATTCCTTCTCTGTCTCAGTACTGTTCCTGACAGCGAGTAGTGGTGAAGTAGACAAGGTTCTTGTGATCGGCCACCACCTGGACACGGTGTTGGGCGCCCTCCAAGTAAGGACACCCTTCTTCAAAGGCGGCAATAATGGCAGAGAGTTCTTTGTCATAAACTGGGTAGTTGATCTCAGGGGGTGTGAACTTCTGAGAATAAAAGGCAACAGGATGAAGGATCCCATTGTTATCTGATTGAGAGAGAATGGCACCAATGGCGAAGTCAGAGGCATCAATTTCGATCATAAATGGTTTGGTCAGATCTAGGTGTAGATCTAGGTGTCTCGAATGCCAGTTGGGTTGTAGGAGTCCAGCAAAAAGGAGAATCTTTCTGAGTGAGTGCTATAAGGGGTTGCGCCAATGTAGAGAATCCTTGAATGAATTGACGATAGAAGTTGGCAAAACACAAAAATGATTGCATATCCTTGATCCTGGTGGGGACTTCCCACTCTTGAACCGTTGCGACTTTCTTCTTGTCCATAGTGAGACCATCAGATGAAATAACATACCTGAGGAATTCAATTGAGGTTCGATCAAACTCACACTTCTCAGGTTTTGCATAAAGTCCATGTTTCCGAAGTTTGGACAGGATAAGTTGGATGTGCTTGGTGTGCTCTATGTAGTCCTGTGAGAAGATAAGTATGTCGTCGAGATAGATGATCACAAATTGGTCCAGATATTCTCGGAAGATATCATTCATCATATGTTGAAAAATTGGATGAATGTTTGTGAGACCAAATGGCATTACTGTGTATTCAAAATGCTTGTACCTGGTTTGAAATGTCGTTTTCCACTCATCTCCATGCTTGATACGCACCAAGTTGTAGGCGCCTCTGAGATCGATTTTGGAGAATATACACCTAGCCCGAAGTCGGTCGAGGAGTTCGGGGATTAGAGGTAGTGGATAGCGGTTTCGAACAGTGACTCGATTGTGCCCGCGATAGTTGATACATAAGCGTAACGTTCCATGTTTCTTTTTGACAAATAGGGTAGGATAGCCAACTAGAGATTTTGAGTGGCGAATAAATCCCTTTGTGAGATTCTCTTCAATATATATTTTGAGGGCCTTGAGTTCAGATTCAGATAACCCATAGACAGGGCAAAAAGGAGGACAAGCACCATCTTTCAAGTCAATTGGACAATCGTATGGGCAATGTTCAAGCAGACGCTCAACTTTTTTCTTCTCAAATACATCAAAGAAGTCATTGTATTTTGATGGAAAAGAGCTAGTACATAGGGCAATGTCTGGAGTGGACATGACCGCCATGTCCTTAGAATTAGAAATGGATGCAATCAACACTATATCACTTACCCGAGCAAGGGTGGAAACTGTTTTTGAGGCCGAAGCGGGAGTAACTATCGATGTTGTTTCTATTGGAGTAACCGTTGACACGGTACTCGCGGAAGAGGAAATGGGAGAGACCGCTAACTTGGTCCTCACCGGAGCAGAAATGGGAGTTGCCTCCAAAACATGAGTGGGAGCAACCGTTGACGCGGTCCTCACTAGAGCATAAATGGGAGTTGCCTCCAAAACATGAGTGGGAGCAACTGTTGACGCGGTCCTTACTAGAGCATAAATGGGAATCAGAGCGACCGCTAACGTGGTCCTCACCGGAGCAGAAACGGGAGTTGCCTCCAAAACATGAGTGGGAGCAACCGTTGACACAGTCCTCACCGGAGTAGAAATGGGCATTGGAGCAACCGTTGATGTGGTCCTCGCCGGAACAAGCGTCCAAACAAATGGCAGAGCATTGGCTCAAAGAAGAGTGGAAGCAATCGCTTGTGGGCAAGAATTCAAGGTGAAGTTAATGGTGCGAGATTGCCAATCCACGATTGGATTGTGAGTCTCGAGCCATGATAACCCCAAGATGATAGGATGTCGAGGTGATGTGATGAGGTTAAAAATGATTTCTTCTTGGTGGCCTCCTATGTGGAGACTCAAGGGAATTGTTGTATCTGTGATTGCACCAGAAGAGAGCGTTCGACCGTCAATCACTTCAACTGGAATCGGGACAGTTATTTTATTGCTTGGAATGTTGTGTGTCCGTGCAAACATGATATCAATAAAGCACGACATAGCCCCAGAATCCAACAAAGCTTTTATCTTCAGAGCGAAACTGAAGAGTGATCGGAAGTGTGAAGCTTGTTGTTGAGGCAGTTGGTTGATTGGGCCCTTGACACAATTGTCGACTCTTGTGGTCCAGATGCACAACCCCTACTGCAACTAGACATTGGAGTTTTCCTGTTGACAGAAAATGTCAACCCCATCCACACGATGTGGTGTTTGATGGGGTCCCTTTTTTGGGCAAGAGCGGATCAAATGGTCAGGCCGCCATAGTAGAGACATAAATTGTTGGCCCGTCGTTGTTGTCGTTGCGCGTTCGTCAATGGTCGGTAGCGAACTCGATCGATCTCCATTGGGGAGCTAGAATGTATTGTAGGAGTTGAAGATGAAGTGGAGGGTGACATGGGAATCGGGGCCGTCGACCACAATAGGTGACTTTGTGTAGCGGCTGGCCAAGGTGGATGGATCCGGTGAGGATGTTCCTCTTGCCGGAACTCAAAGAGACGGTTATCGTAGTGCACAACTTGGGAAATAGCCTCATTCAAAGATGTGGGCTCAAGAAAGTTAAGCAAAAGATTTTTTATCTCACCTCGTAATCCTCGACAAAATTGATTGAGGAGGGCTTGTCCATCCCATTCGTATGCATAGATTGATGCCGCACGTTCTCCTTGTTGTAATGCATATAATTTGTTGAGTGCAGCTCGTCATTTGTCAGTCTCCTCGAAAGTTGCTTCGAATTCGATAAAGAAATGTTTGGAAGTCGGTCAAGAGGGGCAAAGAGGTCTCCAACAGAGGGGCAAACCAAGCTTGGGCTTGTCTTGTCAGCAATGTGCCGATGAGCCTGACTCATCGAAAGTCATCAGAATAGCGTCGGGGCTGACGACGAGTAATAAGATGGATCTAGTTGATGAAGCCTTTTAACCATGACCTTGTTCCATCGAATTTATCTGGCAAGCTAACCTTGGGTTTTGTCGTAGAAGGGTCAATAATTGGGTGAGGTATGACCATTGTGGTTGCCTGAAGTTCTTGGACGGTGTTTCGCAAGTTGGCATTCTCATGTTGGAGTTGTTGCAAGACCACCAAAATTTGCTCAAGGTTACTAGATGATTCTAACATGATAGTGTATTGAGAAAGAAGAAAAAGAAGGAAGGAAATCAATTTGTCACGGATGAACAATTGGAAGATAAAGAGATGGGGAAGTTGATGACCATGAGTAAGAATATCTATTCCATGACTTGTGTTGATTTCCTATATGTTAACAAGGGAGATCAACCCTTTTTATACATGTAGTGAAGCATGATAAGCATGCTCATGCCAAGTCTTACATACTATAATATCAAGCATATTAATTCTTGCATGCCAAGTCTTACGTACTCAGTCTTACATACTCAATCTTACATACTCGGTCGGTCTTATATACAACTCTTTATACAAAGGTTTAAAATCTAAAGTTTGTCTAGGAGAAATATATTTATACAAGAACGTAAGGCTAAAATTCAAGTTGATGTTCATGACAATAGCAAAGGAATACAGACATAGGTTTAATGGAAACCTTACATGGTAGAGATAGAATTAGAGCAGAACACAGAAAACCTGTGTATTCCAAAACATTAAAAACTCTTTGTACATACAAATGTCCTATAGAACACTTTTTATAAAAGTTCCTAAAAGGACTGACAAGTCCTTCAATGCTCATACGAGCGACTAACACTAACTCCAAGGAATCTACCTACGTACTAGGCTAAGATTGTAGACCTCTAACGGCCTACCGATTACAATCTGATCCATCTCTCTGATCCAACCGTTGGTTCCGGATACCTACCTAGTTCTCCGTTCCGGATACCGATCTGGCTCTGGCTTATTCAGCTGATCCAGATCCGGTTGAGCTTGTCCTCTCAACACTCCACCTCAAGCTCAACTTGAGGTCGGATCACTGAGACACTGTTTGTGTCTGCTAGTCCTTTCCTCTAGCTCCACCTGGCATCCTCTCGCCTGGTCGCTCGTCGTCCGGTCTAGTCCTGCTTTCCTCGACCCATCTGGTTCCACGCTCTTCAACCTTCTTAGTCCGCTTGTCTGCTCCTTCAGCCCTTATCAGCTCCCTTGCTGTCTGTTATGTACACATAACGTTGGTGAGGGTAGGTCACTAATATTTACATTAGTGAAGGGTATGTTCACTATTATTAAAAAGGGGACTAATGATTGGATAGAATGAATGATATATGCATGCACTATCATGATTTAGACAACCAATGAATAGAGAGCCTTTTAGAAAGGCACATCTATTCAAGGGGCCTAGGAAAAGGTATAAATATGAGGCTTAGCTACCCTCATAGGGATCATCACGTCGGAAGGCTGCTGTCGTAGACACCGGTGGTGCGGGCTAGGCTTTCGTCTCGACGATCGTGTTTATCTCTTCCAAGGTATTAGTCATCCTAATATCCGGCGGTATGGACGTCGGTGGTAGGTTGGCTATGTCTAGATCATAGCTCGGGAGTGGTCGGGTGGAACGGGTTCTTCTATCCAATCTATTTTCTTCCTTTTTACTTGATTTGGTCTATTGATTAGTAATAGACTCTTAACAGTGGTATCAGAGCTTTTACTAACAATTTTTTTGTTGTTTTGATGTTTTTTGCGTGTGAGCGAGGGGGATCTAACAAGGCTCGTCATGCTCTTCTCAGGATCAAAACAACACTCTAAACCCGGTATTCTTCTTTTTTGATCTCTTCTCTTTTTCTATTATGCGTTCTTTATGGTCGAATCAAATTGGTATTACGTTTTATTCTCTTTCTTTCTACCTCCTACTACGCTACGATTTTACTTATTATTATGCATCGGGCCGAGCGTGTTTGCACTAATCGCACACGCTCAACTCATGGCCTTTTGCATATTGCGATATATATCCCACTCTCTCCTCTCTTGAACTCTTACGATAATAATTATTCTTGTGCATTGGGTCGAGCGTGTTTGCTCTAATCGCACACGCTTATCTCATGGCCGTTTTGCATATGATGTTGAGTATACCACTCTTCCCCTCTATTGAGCCATCACTTGGCCGATTCTAAGGGATGATGTGGCCTTGACGAGGTGTATGTTGCCTACCTATGCCACTCTACTCTCTATTAAGCCATCAATTGGCCGATTCTATGGGATGATGTGGCCTTGACGAGGTATATGTAGCTTACATATGCCACTTTCCTTTTTAATTAGCCATCAATTGGCCGATTCTAAGGGATGATGTGGCCTTGACGAGGTATATGTCACTTACCTATGCCACTTTCCTCTTTAATTAGCCATTACTTGGCCGATTCTAGGGATAGGTGGTGGTCTTGAGGAGGTGCATGTCAACTACCCTAGGGTTTCGTATCTTAGGGCATGTTTGATTCCATACACCTAATTGTTGATTATTCTAATTAAATTTTAATTTCATAAGTATTGTTTCACTTATATGATTTTCTAGTAATTATTATTTACCCGCCCACAATTAACTCTCCTTTTTCCACTTCCTTTTCGTGTATAAAGTATTTACATTGTTTACTTTTGATGTAACCTTTACGTGTAGACTATTTTTTTCGTATGGAGTGGCTTGTTGAACGATTTTTTTTTCAACGGGTCATCTAGGTTTAACTCTTATCATCAAGCCTTAGAAAACGAGTAAAACCATATGAGTTCCCTTATTGATGTTTTACTCATGGATTTGAGTATTACATCTTTGCGCACAACACCGTCATCACTTGTATCAAATTGTGGCTTATGTCACAATTGTGCAAGTTATAACAATCATATTGGGATGTATATGTGCATACCTTGCACTTCCCATTTATTTGTGACATTGTTTTTTTTTCGTAGGTAACACATGGGTTCTTTTTTTTTTTTTTTTTTACCCTTGTTTTCGTCACTACTTAACTCTTATGAGTAGTGCCTTATTTTATCATTTTATCATCACGTTTGCTTATTGCTCGCAAGACTAGAATATTACTTGTGAGTGCACTTGTTTTTTCACGTAATACACTTTCTCGACCATATAATACATGATGGGTTGGCATTAATATAAGGCTATCTAGGAAATTTCATTGATGTAAGAACCATGGTTGAGCCTCGGGGAGCCGCCATGATTACTCAAGATAGAGATCTGAGAAATACATCTTAGCTATGTTTTCCCCCATGGTTTTTAAAACACCATAGTGTTACCATAGTTATCGGATCTCGAATCACATCTCATATGTCTAGAGGGGTAAAGACATGAGATACTTTCTTGGATAAAGTTCTTTCAATCAAAATTTCAAGCATTCATTTTGCTTGTGTATTTTCTGAACCTCCTTATTTTATTGCATACCCACAACGTGCATCATGGAACAAGTTTTGAACGCAGTTGGAACGATCTCTCCAAATGAGACCTCTCAACCCCAATCCGCATCTCGCACACAAGCTGAGATCACTATTGAGCAATTGCTCACTACTACCTTGAATCAATTGGCCGAAATGAGACAGGCCAATATGGCATTGGAAAAGAAATTCCAAGAATTAACTATTGAGTCCAAGAAAGAAGGTGAACCTTCCTTCGTAGTCACGCCTTTCAAGGGAGATAAGAAAGAAAGAACTGAGGAGGCCATTAGCACTTGGCTTGGTCGTTGGGAGTCTCACTTTGAGCTTCATCCCAAGCCCGATGCAGTAAAAATTGGTTATGTCGGTCGTGAGTTAGGTGGCCGAGCTGCTGCTTGGTGGCGTGGCCTAAGGACCGCAAAAAACTTACCCACAACTTGGGAAGGTTTCGTTGATGTTTTTAAGAAACAATTCTTGCATCCACCTTCTCAAACCGAAAAAGCGCAACACTTGCTCACATTGTCTAGTAAGCCATTTACCTCTCTCGAGGATTATGTGCATCACGCTCGGACCCAGATCCAAAAATCGGGACTTACGGGTGAGAAATGGTTTGTCGCTTGTTTTTTGAATGGTATTCCCAATGGGGATTATCATTGGATTGTCCATGACAAGGACCCCACAACTTTCGAGGAAGCCATCAACATTGTGCTGCGATACCATAGGACTTCCAAGAAAGACCACAATAAACCTGAGTTCGCCAAAACTCCGAATGTCAAGTTCATTGGGAAACGTAAGCAATCCAGTGACACTCTTGACCGCGACTCAAAGAAACCGAACCTCTTCTGTGCAGATTGCAAGAAGCGGGGCCACACAAAGGATACCTGTCGTCGTCTTGAGAGGAAGTCAATGAACACCCCTCCTCAAGACAAATCTACGAGTCACACAGCAAATGGAGCTCCACATAAACGCAAGTGATCATATCTATCAAGTTCACATGGCAAATGGAAACGTTCAATACATCAGTGGCATTGTTTGTCAACTGCCAATTCAAATAGATACTTATTTGGAGAAGCTTGACTTTCATGTTATGAAATTACAATCCGCTGTCGTAGTGTATTTTGTACACTACGTGAAAAACGTATATAGTATTAGATTCAATAAAAAATGAAGAAATAGAAGAAAATAGCAAAATAAATGGAACATGCATAGGGCAAGATTCGAACCTTGCACCTCCATGTTAATAATGTAATGTCTTACCATTACACTAGCATTTCATTAGTGTTAAAGCATAGATGTCCCACATAGAAAGGTAAATTCACGCTAGGATAAACATTAGAAAAACGCATAACAAAAGAAAAAGCTACACATACACATCTAGCGTGCATGATAAAAAACGCACAAGTTAGAAAAAAGCATGATCACTTTAGATAAAGCATATAGTCTATCTATAGGAAAAGCATGGGGTCTATAGTTAGAGAAAAAGCATAGATTACTAAGACTTCCTCATCACTACATAAGGATGGGGAGCACAATGTAATTGTGTGTGAAAAATATTTGGAAACTGGATATGTTTCTAAAAAACACCAATTAATAAACTATACTCGTGGGATTCACGAGAATTCTATATCATTCTCTTTCAACCGAAGTTTATATTCTTATATTCATATTGATTAATCTAATACAATACACTCGTGGGATTCACGAGTTTGCTATAACTCTTTCTTACAACATATTTATATTCTTATTAGCCTTAAAACTCTCCTCTTCCTAGTCCAAAACCCCAGCGGTTCCCACCCGACTCACGCAAACGATCCGGAGCCGAAAGGCACGACACCGCAGATGTCATTTTAGGATATCCTTGGTTTTTTAATAAAAACCCTTCTTTGTCCATTGATTGGGTTAATCACTCAATCACATTTGAACTTAATAATTGTAAACATTTTATTCAATGTTCCAAACTTCCTTCTCATTCACTTGTGTCTTCTAAATCTTTAAGTGAGTATTCTAGTTCATTAATTTATTCGTGTGTAATTGATCCTGCGGTTCAATTTTATTATTTTAATATTGACGCCACACAATTACCACATTTTGAGCAACGATTACTCGACTCTATTTTAGAGGATTTTCAAGATGTGTTTCCTACTGAATTACCGCTTACTTTACCACCTAAACGTAATGTGGACCATCAAATTGAACTCATCCCTGGGGCTGCTCCTGTGAGCATTCCACCTTACCGACTTAGTCGATTAGAAGAGGATGAGATCGCTAAACAACTTAAGGAATACTTGAGTATGGGCCACATTAGGTATAGTAAATCACCTTGGGGTGCGCCAGTTCTATTAGTCAAGAAGAAGGAAGGTTCGTGGCGAATGTGTATCAATTATCGCCGTTTGAATAAAATGACAATTAAGAATGCATATCCATTACCTCGTGCCGATGATTTGATTGATCGTTTGCACGGGGCTCGATATTTTATGAAAATTGACTTACGAACTGGTTATCATCAGATTCGCATCGCCGAGGATGATATTCCTAAAACCGCTTTTCGTACGCGCTATGGCCATTATGAGTTTTTAGTCATGCCGTTTGGGTTGACTAATGCTCCAGCCACATTCCAACAAGCGATGAATGATGTTTTCCGAGATCAACTCGGTGATTTTGTTGTCGTCTTCTTGGATGATATTTTGATATATAGCCATACCTTGCAAGATCATGTTCAACATGTTCGATTTGTTTTGCGAAAGTTGCGTGACAACTCTTTCTATGCAAAACATTCAAAATGTGACTTCTTCCAAAAATCTATTGTGTACCTAGGTCATTTAATTACAGAAAATGGCGTTGAAATTGAACCTTCTCGTATTGAAAAGGTTAAACTTTGGCCCATTCCTCGTAATATTCGTGAACTTAGATCATTCTTAGGGTTTGTTGGATTTTTACGAAAATCAATTCGTAACTATTCCAAATTGACTACGCCATTAACTGACCTTTTAAAAGGTCATCCACGTAAGTCTGTCAAACCAATTTCATGGAATGAACAACTTGACAAATCATTTGAGACACTCAAGGAGCATGTGTGTCAGGCTCCCACTCTTCTATTACCAGACCCTTCTAAGCCTTTCTCAATTGAAACCGATGCTAGTGATTATGCTATTGGTGCCGTTCTTTATCAAGGTGGTCACCCTATTGCTTTTGAAAGTAAGAAGCTTGATGCTGCTCAATCTCGGTATTTGGTTCAAGAGAAAGAGTTGTTTGCGGTGATACACGCACTTAAAACATGGAGGCACTATCTCTATGGAAATAAATTTGTGGTTACAACAGACCATCAATCATTAAAGTATTTTTGTGACCAGCCCGATCTTGTTGGTCGTAAAGGCCGTTGGGCTGACCTTATGCAAGATTTTGATTTTTCCATACGATATCGCAAGGGTTCTATGAACACCGTTGCTAATGCTCTTAGTCGCATTAAAGAAGTTAACATGCTTAGCTTCACGGAAATAAAATCTGATCTTTTAGATCACCTTCGAGGGAAATACCTTGATGACAGTTATTTCTCAAAATACTGGACGAAAGCCGAATCTGGTTTAGATGCCGATACTAGCACCCTACCCTCGAAGGCGACCTTTCACATTACAAACGGTTTGCTCTACCGTAGTGGAAAGGTTTGTGTTCCAGATTTACCAAATGTTAAACAGAAAATTTTTCATGAATGTCATGATGCACCATCTGCTGGTCATCCTGGAATACAACGCACACTCGTTCTCATCTCGTGTACTTTTTTCTGGCCTAAGATGCGCTCTGACGTGCATAAATACGTAACTCAATGCTTACAATGTCAGATTAATAAGTCGGAACGACTTAAAGCTGCTGGTCTTTTACATCCCTTAGATATTCCCAACAATAAATGGGAAAGTATCTCGATGGATTTTATTGTTAGTTTACCTCGTACACAGAGGGGTCATGATGCCATATGGGTTGTCGTTGACAGGCTAACAAAATTAGCTAGATTTATTCCTACAAAAACCACGGTAACCGCTCAACAATTGGCTTATCAATTTGTTGATGAGTTATTTCATTTTTATGGATTACCGATGGATATTGTTAGTGATCGAGATTCCAAGTTTACTAGTGACTTTTGGACTCAGGTCTTTAAGAAACTAGAAACTACGTTGAGCATGAGTTCCGCAGATCATCCTCAGTCTGATGGACAAACTGAACGAGTTAATCAAATTATTGAGGACATGCTTCGAGCTTATGTAGCAAAAACCCCTTCTAAGTGGGAGCAATACCTTCCTATCTTAGAATTTGCCTATAATAGCTCTAAACATACATCCACTGGATATAGTCCTTTTATGTTGATGTATGGTTTTCAGCCACGTGCCCCAGTTGATGTCACGATTCATCGTGATACATTAGACAGTACACGCAATTTTTTGCAAGACATGAACCAAATGTTGCATATTGCCAAAGAAAATGTCAAGACAGCTCAAGATCGTGCTCGATTTTATGCTGATCAGGATAGACGTCCTCGTGCATTTACTATTGGTCAAAAAGTTTTTTTGCGTGTCCCGACTGATTCTACGTCATCATCTACGGGCAAGTGCGCTAAGTTAGCCCCACGATATTGTGGCCCATTTGAAATCCTTAAGCGAGTTGGGTCATCTGCTTATCACCTTGCCTTACCTCGTAACGTTGGTATTCATCCTGTTTTTCACGTCAGTCGTCTAAAACCAATTTTAGGCTCTGGTGATAACACCATCACAATCCAAGATCTTGTAACATTAGAGGATTTTTCTTACAAACCTCATGTTCCTGAACGAATTCTTGATTCTCGTACTAAACGTTTACGTTCTAAAGAGATTCGGCTATTCAAGATCAAATGGATGGATAAACCTATTGATGATGCCACATGGGAACGCGAGCATTCGCTTAAGGCACAATTTCCTCACTTTATATTGCAAGAGTGCAATCTTTTGAAGTAGGGGAGTATGTTATGTACACATAACGTTGGTGAGGGTAGGTCACTAATATTTACATTAGTGAAGGGTATGTTCACTATTATTAAAAAGGGGACTAATGATTGGATAGAATGAATGATATGTGCATGCACTATCATGATTTAGACAACCAATGAATAGAGAGCCTTTTAGAAAGGCACATCTATTCAAGGGGCCTAAGAAAAGGTATAAATATGAAGCTTAGCTACCCTCATAGGGATCATCACGTCGGAAGGCTGCTGTCGTAGACACCGGTGGTGCGGGCTAGGCTTTCGTCTCGACGATCGTGTTTATCTCTTCCAAGGTATTAGTCATCCTAATATCCGGCGGTATGGGACGTCGGTGGTAGGTTGGCTATGTCTAGATCATAGCTCGGGGGTGGTCGGGTGGAACGGGTTCTTCTATCCAATCTATTTTCTTCCTTTTTACTTGATTTGGTCTATTGATTAGTAATAGACTCTTAACACTGTCGCGGTGCTAGCGCCCCTGGCCCTGTTGGCTCCTCTGTAAAGCGTCGGCTTTGGCTGCCTTTTTTGTCCGCTTGGCCCATCGTAGATTCGGCTCCTCCGAATCTAACATTATGATTGAATCGGGTACATTCAATTCATTTCTACTACCGACCGAATCGGCTATCTCCGATTCGTCTTCTTCCTTAACAGAGCTAGTTGTCTCCAACTCGACTCCGATTTCTAGAGCTCTCAGTCCGTGTCTCGGCCTTTCCGGCTTTGCCTCCCCCTCTTTCGGTTGGCTCCGAATTGGGCTCTCCATTTTGGTGGCTCCCCCTACGTCTGGTCTCGGCTTCCGAGTCCCATGCATTCCAACTTCATGAGTCGGGCCGAAGTCGAAATTAGTTTTCGACTCATCTTTTCGGTCGTCTTTCTCATTCCTCCTTTCATTACTCCCCCTCAAGTGTGGCATATTGAGGTATTGCACACCTAGTGCACCGGAAAATTGCTGCAACTTGTCCAAGCCGAGGGGTTTGGTGAAGATATCAGCCACCTGCCGATCTGTCGAAACATGTGACAGTTCCACTTCACCGGAGAGAACGCGCTCTCAAACAAAATGATAGGGCACCTCAATGTGCTCAGTCCAGGCATGCAAGATGGGATTCTTTGCCAATTGGATGTTGTTGAGGTTGTCACAATAGATCATCGTTGGATCAGACACCTCCACTCGCAGATCCTTCAGGAGCTATTTGGCTTCACACGTTGCAACAACCGCTCCTCTGTACTCAGTCTTTGTGCTCGACAATGCTACTATCGGTTGCTTTTTACTACTCCAGGAGACAGCGGCGCTTCCTAGTGAAAACACATCTCCAGATGTAGACCTGAGGTCGCAAGCATTTCTAGCCCAATCGGCATCCGTGTAGCTGACAAGCTGTCCGGCTACACCAGTCCGATATAGCAACCCCTTGTCCATAGTGTCGTTGACGTACCTCAGTATTTGGTTCGCGCATTGAATGTGCTCCAAGGTTAGATGTGCCATAAGTTGACTAATTAGTGTGGCCGGATAGTTGAGATCCGGTTGGGTGATTGTCAGATATATGAGGCTTCCAACTATCTGTCAAAACCTTTTCGGGTCGCATGCCGTTATAGAGTCAGGGCAAAGCTTCACATTTCGGTCCAATGGAGTCGAAACAGATTTGCATTCCATTATACCAAATTTGAAGAGCATACTCAGCACATAATGCCGTTGGCTTATCAGTATGCCTCCGGGGTTGTGGATCACTTCGATCCCGAGGAAGTAATTAAGGTTCCCAAGATCCTTCATGTCAAATGATGCTGCAAGTTCGGACTTGACGCGGTTGATTTCATCCGGGTCGGTGCCGGCGATGACTAAATCATCAAAATAAAATAAAATACTAACCGGCCGGTTCTAACCTTGCCAGATGAAGAGTGAAGAATCTGGCTTTGACACGGAAAACCCCATCCGACGCAGTCGCTGCGTGATCTTCACGTTCCAAGCACGTGGGGCTTGCTTTAGTCCATAAACGAATTGAAATCCGGGGGGCTGAACTATGTATACTTGTCCCTCAAGATCACCTTGTAGGAACTCACTTTTCACATCCATTTGATGTAGATGTCACCCCTTCGTCGTTGCCACCGCAAGCAGGACACGAACGGTCGTCATCTTCGCGACCGACGTGAACGTCTCATCGTAGTCGATGTTGTGTTGCTGCACGTAGCCTTTGGCCACTAATCATGCCTTGTACCTTTTGACGGAGCCATTGGTGTTGTATTTAACCTTGTATACCCATTGGCAACCGATCGGCTTCACTCATGTCGGTACGTCCACTAAATCCCACATCTCATTTTCCGTGAGTGCGTGCATCTCTTCCTCCATAGCGGCACGCCAATTTGCGTCCTTCACCACTTCTGCATACCTCTCTGATTCACGCACTACCACCACCTTCATCATGTACGCATAATGATGTGCCATATACTCATTATACTCGTACCTCTTCACGGGGTTCTTCTGGTGGGTGGATCAACACAATTCCTGATTCGCCAATTTCGCGGCCTTCTCAGCCGACTTTGACCTCTTCCTCAGAGGTTCCTTTTTTATCCTGTGAGAGTCAGATTCACTCCAATCCAACTCGGCTCGGTCGGTGTTGTACTCTAGCATCTTCTTCTTCCCTTTTTCTTGGCGCATGAACCGTCTCCTCGGTTCCTTGCACGGGGAGAGCATGGCCGAGTCTTTAAACTATTCACCGGCTCATCATCCAGTTGACCACTCTAGATTCGGTTCACTCATCCAGAGAGAAGTTGGACTATCCGATTATTCGGATTCTGTGACACTTCTCTCTGTTCCAGATTCCACCGGATCATCTACAATAATCAGCTCAAGTTCGGGTGGAGAGAAGTACCAAGATGCCAATTCATCAGAAACCACATCTCAGCTAACTCGGACCACTTTCGATCAGGCGTTATAACGCTTATAACCCTTCTGTTCATCCGAGTAGCCAACCAGGATGCACTTCTCGGATTTTGCATCAATTTTCCTTCGCTTTTCATCCAAAGGTGCGCTAAATTAGGCTTCTACTCAAAATACAGATCGTGCGGCGACACCTTTGTCATTGAGGCAGATATCCAATTTTGGATGTAGTCGGCTGTCCGAATTTCTTCGGCCCAATAAAACTTGGGCATGCTTTTCTCCTCAAGCATCTCCCTTGCCACTGCTACTAACGTCCTGTTTCGATGCTCGGCCATGCCATTCTGCTACGACGAGTATCTGCAAGAGAATTCCCGTCGGATTCCCTTTGTCTGAAGATAGCTCGTGAACTGGCTGGAAAAGTACTCTTTCCCGCCATCCAATCTCAGACACTTGATCTTTCTTCCGGTCTCGCGTTTGACAAGGTTCTTCAAATCTGGGAAGCATGAGAAGACTTTT
>NW_028231197.1:0-16080 GCF_043228905.1 Azolla caroliniana | reverse complement strand
ACGTGATTGAGGAGGTAGCCACGAAAGATGACATCAAATCGGAGGTGGCTATGGACGAGTCAATGGCGGATGGCCATATCGAGACTTTCCCACCACTAATTCCAGAGATTTCGGTGGTTGCGTTTGAAAGACAATGTGAGACCAAAGAGATGGAAGGTGGTGGAGACAAAACAAAGGTCTAAGCCAATACATACGATGGAGAGATAGTGGAGAAGGTGGGCATGGATGAAACAATGGAGGGCGATAATATCGAGGATTCCTGCCCACTAATTTTAGAGACTTCGGCGGTTGTGTCCGAGAACCAACATGAGACCGAAGAGACGGGAGATGGCGGCAAGGAAGGTAAAGTCGGAAGGCAGTTCCGATGGAAGATTATCCATCTGAAATTCTGATCTAAACGAAAGTCGAACCAAGCGGAAGTGGATTTGGCTGAAATTCGAATGGTCGAGCACGACCCGAACGGAAATCGTTTGAACTGGAAGCCGATCAAATGAGACCGAATCGGAAAGAAGCAAATCCGACTCAATCAGAGGTCGAACCGGTCGAGACCGATGAACACGAGGAAAAGGAAGTCAACCCAGACCGAAACTGATGGGTCGAACTTGACCCGGAAGGGGGCCAACTCGGTCGAAACCGATCAACCGAGTCTGATTCGGCCGAACGTGAATTTGAATGGAAGTTGACCTAGCTGAAGGCCGATTAGACAAGACCGATCCGGAAAGAAGCTAATACGACTCAACCAAAGGTCGAAACAATCGAGGCCGGTGAACATGAGGAAGAGGCCAAGTAGGTACACTACCACGGACGACAAGGGCCAAGCGGATTTGAAGGGTGTTACCCAGGATGAGATCTCGTCAACGAAGGAGGGCTCTAACATAAAGATTGTCAACTCTAACGCAAGATTGTACAACGGAGGTGGACGAAGTGCAGAGTGTCTAGACCAAGGAGACGGTCGGAACGCACAAGACATGAAGGGTTATGGTCAAGAGGAGCACAAGGAGGCATGACAATCGGTCATGGCAATGGAAAGAGTGAACAAAGAATATGGTGGATTGGATGGCGACAATGGTTCGAGTGGAAGGAATGGATGTGCTCAAAGTGGAGAGACAAAGTCAACATTCCAAGAGAAACAGAGGGTATTGCGGATGAAGGAGAATAACGAGCTATTACAACTTCGGCACATATCGGAGGATGTGCGGGTTCAAAGGGGGCGGGTGTTGTAGTGTAATTCGTACACTATGTGAAAAACATATAAAATAACCGATTGAATAAATATGAAGAAAAAGAAAGAATTAGTAAAATATATATTACATGCATAGGACAAGATTCAAACCTTGTACCTCTATGTTAATAATTTAAAGGCATACCATTACACTAACACATCATGAGTGTTAAAAAAGTAGATATCCCATATAGAAACGTTAGTTCACGCGTATTTTCTAGGAAAAAGCTTTAGTTAGAAGAAAAACGCATGATAGAAAAAAAGCTACACATGCACATTTGGCATGCATAAACTCTATAGTCGATAAAAAACATGTTAGAGAAAGCATATAGTCTATAGATAGAGAAAGCATGGAGTCCATAGTTAGAGAAAAAGCATGGATTGCTAAGACTCTCTCATCACAATACAAGGATATGCAGCACAATGTAATAAAGGGGGAAAAAATAAATAAATAAATTATGGGGTGATTATTAGGGTCTAAATATTGATTAATATACTACTCATGGGATCCACGAAGTTTTCGATTTCTCTTTTCCAATCTATTCCTATCGATTCCAATCTATTCCAAAGTATAATTAGGGTTAAATATTAATAAAACTAAAAAACTATATTCGTGGGATTCACGAATTTCTATCTTTCTTTCTTATAATCTACTCATAACTAGATTTCCTCAAAGTCTTCCTCCTCCTAGTCCAAAACCCCAATAGTTCCCACCCGACTCACGCAACGATCCGGCGCTGAAAGGCACGACAACATGAATTTGAGAAGTGAAGATAGATGAAGTAAATAGGGAGAAGACCTAGGAGTGCCAAGGAATTCCCGAATTGCGATCTCTTCATGTTGTTTGCGGTTATTCTAGGTTGGATGGTCATTGTATTGTGGTTAGAGAATAAACTTGTTTTTGCTTCCATTGTGTGTAGGGAAATTGGACATATTGTTTAAACAAAGTATATATTTAGAATTGGGAGTATTCACTTGTCTTAAAACTAAAAGTCACATTCAATGAAAATAGTATTTAAATACAAATAAACATCACTTGTGTTAAAATCCTAGGTAATGTGTTAAGGAGGTCTTAACTATATAAGATCTCGAGTCATCAGTCAATCATCCACTCTATCTCTCTTGGCAATTAACAAGTTTATGTCGAACTATCAGTCAGTTAGTCAGTTAGTCTCTCTCTCTCTCTCTCTCTCTCTCTCTCTCTCTTTACACTTGGTAATTCCCTAGGTTCGTACCTCTTCTCTCTCGCACTCTTTCCTTCCCCCTTCTACTCGAGAATTCATTACGTTCGTACCCCCCTCCCTCCCTCCCTCCCTCTCTCTTCCAACTTCTGCATAGGTTTCTCCATGTTCTCTGCTCACTCTACAAACCCTAAACCCATTCCCTACCTGTCGTGTCCTCTTTGCAACAACAGTACGTTGTGACCTCGTTGTTCTGTGTCGTCGTTACATCGACATCAAGTGTTGTACTGTGTCCTCGTTGCATCGACATCAGGTCTTCAACTGTGTCCTCTCTCTCAAGTATTCTTTCTCTCAACCACTATATTGTGTCCTCTATTGGCCATGTTCTCGAGCTTTCCTCTGTTGGCCATGTTCTCTCTCTCAAGGGTTCTTTGAAGTGTGGTCTGCACACCATGTCCTCTTCGCATCGGTTTAGGGTTTGCTAGTCGTGTTCCCTCTACCTCCAAGTGTTCCCTCATACCTGGTTCCCTCTACCTGGTGTGTTTCAATCATGTCCCCTTTTCAAAGACTTCGACAACGACATTTGGTACTTGTTTTACACTATATTTGCATGTTTGATTCTATCTATTTTTGTCATTTTCTATCTGTTTCTTACATCTGTAACCATAATGATGTTTGGGACATGTTTATCTGTATGTTTGATTCTATCTATTATTATCATTGAGGGTTTTGTTGTTGTTGTTGTTGGTCTCCCTTGATCATTTGATCATTTGAGCACGTTGTACATGCATATGCTTGAATTTGAGAGTCGGACAATATGTGTATATGTCAAGTATCGGGTGTTAACATTATGTTTCATATCCGACATCTCCTTGAATTGTATATTATTTAATTTTGTTTACTATTGTTGTGCATGATTTACTGTTATTTACTATTGTTGTGCATGTGAGGCAAAGAAGAGAGACGGGATTCACATGACAAGGAAGACACCCACAAAGAAGAAAATGGTCACCGAAAATTTCATCACACAATGCAAGGAAAGAAAAAGGACCCCCATCAAAGAAAGTAAGATGACCCCCGCCAAAGGGAGGTCAGGGTTTTCAGCAACTCAGGGCAAAAAGGTTCACACAAACATCCTTCGAGGTTCAAAATTGGGATGGGGTTATTTCCTTCGTGCACGACCTGACACTTATGAAGACGTAGACATGTGGATGAAGCAAACTTGGGGCTCATCACCGCTCGAGTCACGGAGAGGTTTCCACCTCACTTAATTGAAGAAGGATTATATCACTGAACTAAAGTCATGGTATGAACAAGTTTATGATACGAAACATATCCTAAACAATGAGGTAGGATCTGTCTTTGCACGTGCATTTGCATGTGAACTCCATGGTGGCATTGAAGTTGATTGGGAAGATTTTGCTCATCATCGATCATCACATTATAGAGGGTCCTCAAGTACCAACACTACCATGAAGTCTGAGGGTACCTCTCATATTGAAATCCCAACTCGGACATCTGTGTTGACTCAACAAATTGCAAAACAGAAAGCCACACTGACAAAAAAACATGAAGAGCGATTGTTGCATTGTATAGCTTCCATGCAGCGTTGCCCATTTTGTGTTAGAGGGTATACCGTTAGATTAGGGTTATCGGTTTTGTAGAAAGTAGCGTGCGGAAGCAAGTATGAAGACCGAACAGAAGAGAGGAAACTCAGGTTTAATGGAGAGCTTGAGCTTACACGGTATACGCAGGAGAGACAGAGAGAGAAACACAAAAAACTATATTCAACAATAACACTCAGTCTGTACATAAGACGTGCTCAGTGAGCACTTTTATACAAGTCCTAGAAGGACTGACCGAAGTACTGACAGTACTTCAATGCTCATCAAGAGCTCCTACACTAACTCCCAAATATATTCCTCACGGAATATCTTTCCTAACGACCTCCCGGTTTATGCACTCGGCCTAACCGATCGGTCCCAACCGATCCGGTCCTCGGCTTCTTCAGCCGATCCGGCCGATGTTGAGCTTGTCTCTCAACACTCCCCCTCAAGCTCAACTTGAGGCTCTTCAGGATCTTCACAGCACCGGTTCCTCCTGGCTTCTCGCCTCGCTCGCGCTCCTCGACCTGTTCGACTCCGCGCGCTTCGACCCTTCCAGTCGGCTTGTCTGCTCATGTGGCCCTTATCAGCTCTTCTGCTGTTGCAGTGTTGACGCTTCTTCTGCTGCCTTTTCTTCCGCTTAGGCCTCGATTGATTCAGCGTGTCTGAATCAAACATCCGAACCGACTCAGCTACCTCCGATCGGTCTTCACTCTCGTCCGAGTTGGCTGTCTCCAACTCGTCTTCGGTCTTCTCGCCCTCGATGGCGTCATCCTCCGCATGCGTGGTTGGCTTTGGCTCTCTCCTTCGGTTGCTCCCCGTCTGTCCGCTTCCAGACTTTTCCGTGGGTCCGCCCTCGGCTTCTTCAGCCGATCCGAACTCGAACTCAGTGTCACGATCTCCGCTCCTTTCCTGCTGCCTTGCTTGGTCGTTCGGGACTGTTCTCCCCCTCAAGCTCGGCACATCGAGGTGACGCAACCCGAGCGCACCTGAGAATTGCCGCAACTTGTCCAGACCAAGAGGCTTTGTGAAGATGTCGGCAGTCTGCCGATCTGTCGGCACATACTGAAGTTCGACTTCACCAGAAAGGACACGCTCACGGACGAAATGGTAATGCACCTCAATGTGCTTGGTTCGTGCGTGGAAAACGGGTTTCTTCGCGAGCTGGATGCTACTGAGGTTGTCGTAGTAGATCGTCGTTGGATCGGACACCTCCTCTCGCAGGTCCTTAAGTAGCCGCTTCAACCATATGGCTTCGCATGTCGCGACAGCCGTTCCTCGGTACTCGGCTTCGGTGCTCGACAGTGCAACTGTCGGCTGCTTCTTACTGCTCCACGCGATCGTGGCACTCCCGAGGGAGAACGCGTATCCAAACGTGGATCGGCGATTGGCGGCGTTGCCATCCCAATCAACATCGGTGTAGCCGACTAACCGCGTGGCTGCACCGGTCCGATATAGCAGTCCCCGGTCCTTAGTGCCGTTGACATACCGAAGTATGCGTTGCGCACACTGAAGGTGCTCCTCAGCAGGTCGCGCCATGAACTGACTGATCACCCCGACCGGATAACTGAGGTCGGGTCGGGTGATGGTCAAGTATATAAGGCTTCCGACAATTTGTCGGAACCTCGTCGGGTCGCATACCTTTCCCGTATCGGGACGAAGCTTGACGGTTCTGTCCAGAGGAGTCGAGATAGACTTAGAGTCGGCCATCCCAAATTTGAAGAGCATACTCAGCACGTAATGACATTGGCTGATCAATATGCCTTCGGGGGTACGGATCACTTCGATCCCAAGGAAGTAATGAAGGTCTCCCAGATCCTTCATGTCGAACGATGCCGCAAGTTGGAGCTTCACGTGGTCGATTTCACCTAGGTCGGCGCCGGTGATGACCAAGTCATCAACATACAGTAAAATACTAACCGGTCCGAGTCGACCTTTCCGGATGAACAGGGAAGAGTCCGATTTTGACGTGACGAAGCCCAACCGACGCAGTTGTTGCGTGATCTTCGCGTTCCAGGCACGCGAGGCTTGCTTCAGTCCGTAAAGGGACTTCTTCAGTCGGCATATTGCCGAGGAGTTCGTTCCAGAGTGAAATCCAGGGGGTTGTACCATGTACACCTGTTCCTCAAGGTCACCTTGCAGGAACGCATTCTTTACATCCATCTGATGTAGGTGCCACCCCTTGGCCGCGGCTACTGCGAGCAAAACACGAATGGTCGTCATTTTCGCGACCGGCGCAAACGTCTCATCGTAGTCGATGCCGTGTTTCTGCGCATAGCCCTTTGCCACTAGCCGAGCCTTGTACCGATTGACCGAGCCATCGGTGTTGTACTTGACTTTGTACACCCATCTACACCGGATCGGCTTCACACCCTTCGGTGCGTCAACCAGGTCCCAGGTCTCGTTCTCCGCCAATGCGTGCATCTCTTCCTCCATCGCAGCACACCAATTCGCGTCCTTCGCCACTTCTGCGTAGCTCTCCGGCTCACGCACTTCCGCTACACAGGTCATGTACGCATAATGATGTGCCATGTACTCGTTGTATCCGAACCGCACAACTGGGTTCTTCTGGCGGGTAGATCGGCGTAATCTCACATTAGCCGATGTCGAGGCCTTCTCGGTAGACGCGGACTTCACCTTTAAAGACCCGTCACCGGTTCCCTCGGAGTCGGACTTGCGTCGGTCTAACTCATTCCTATCCGTGCCGGAATCCGACACCTTCTTCTTCCCTTTCTCTTTGCGCGTAAGCCGTCTCCTCGGCTTCCTGCGCGGGGAATGCACGGCCGAGTCTCCACTACTCGCCGGCTCTTCATCGGACTGGTCGTACGGACTCAGTCGTCCAATCGGTCCACTTAACCGGAGTGAAATCGGAGTCTCTTCGCGGGTCTCGATTTCGGACTCATTCGGAGGCATTTCGGCCTCGCTAACCTCATCGTCAGAGCTCGGATTGGAGTCGAGGTTCGTAGTCGGGGGCAGGTACCAGGACGCGGACTCGTCAAACACAACGTCGCGGCTGACACGTGCTTGTTTGGTGCGAGGGTTATAGCACTTATAACCCTTCTACTCGTCCGAGTAACCGACCAAGATGCATTTCTCGGCCTTTGCGTCCAGCTTCCTCCTTTTCTCCTTCGGTATATGCACATACGCAATGCTACCGAACACCCTCAAGTGTCACAAGTTCGGCTTCGTTCCGAAATATAGGTCGTGCGCCGACACTTTGTCTCCAATCCGGTTCTGGATGTATACCGCGGTCCTTACCGCCTCGGCCCAATAGAACTTGGGCAAGCTCTTCTCCTCCAGCATTGCCCGTGCCGCTTCCACAACTGGTCGTCGATGAAGGAGACGAAATATCGGCTCCCGCCAAGAGTAACGTTTTGTGCCGGCCCCCACACATCGGAGTGTATAAGGTCGAGTTTGTTCCGTCTCCGGTTTCGCTCGTTGGGGAAGGGAAGTCGGTGTTGCTTCCCGAGCTGGCAGGCTTCACAAATTTGTGCCTTTCGGCCACTAAATTTGGGCAATCCGAACACTACCTATTTCGATTGCAGATCTTGAAGTCGTTGGTGGTTGACGTGGCCTATCCGCTTGTGCCACAAGTCGATGTCCGACTCGGTCTTTTGTCCCTTCACGAACATTGCGGTGCCGCCGTCAGTGGAGTCGAGGATGAACATCCTTCCGTCTCTGCGCCCTTGCGCAATCACACGGCCTTCTTCCTCAATGAAGCACCCGAGGTGTGTAAACCGAACCTCCATCCCTTGGTCGACGATCTGTCCAACCGAGACCAAGTTTTTCGTGATTGTCGGAACGTGCAGCACGTTCATGAGTTTCCCTTTCTGCCCGACATGGCTAAGGGGAACTTCTCCGACATTCGCGATCGGATGTGGAGTGTCGTCTCCAGTTGCGACTACTCCAGGTTGTATCGGTTTTTCAAGGTACAAGAACCACTCCTTATGGCTCGTCATGTGGTTTGACGCGCCGGAGTCTACGTACCACACCTCGTCCGATCTCGGGGTGCTCTGTTTCATTGAGTTTGCTTCGTGTCTCGTCACGAAGACAAACCCTTCTCCAGCTCTCCCGGAGTCTTTGGCGTATTGCGATCGCTGCCGATTTCCCTTGTGGGTATGTCCAGAGCCGTTTCCGGAACCGGTTCTCTCCAAATCAGCGCGCTTCTTCCAGCACTCGCTTTCCCTGTGGCCTTTCTTGCCACAGTACCAGCACTCCGCGATGGCCTTCCCTTGCCGGTTCTCATCGCTTCGACTCCCCCTGTTTCCGGAGGGTCCGGAGTTGCTGTCGGCATCACTTTGGTGCCTTCTTCCTTGATCTCGTCGTCCGCCTTCATTGCGCCCCAACTCACCTCGTCCTCCACATCCATGGGGCCTATCTCCCTCCGTGTACAGCATTCTGTTGTTGGCGTGCGTGCTTGTAGACGCACCCGCGTGGTTCTCCTCTACCAGGAGCATCGACTGTAAGTCGAAAAAGGACGGTGTATTCTCCCGGGTACACACAGCAGTTCGGAACGCTCCGAACTTCGACGCCAAACCCCCGAGACAGATCTAGACCATCTCGCTCTCCTCGATGTTCACCTCTATGGAGGCGAGGGAGTCGCAGATATCCTTGATCTTCGAGGTATAGTCCGCCACCGACATGTCGCGTTGTCGTAGGTTGCTCAACTCCTGTCGGAGCTGAAGCTTCCTAGCTGTGGTGCTCGTGGCGAAAATCTTCTTCAGATTTTCCCATGCACCCTTCGGCATCTTTGCATCCCGAACATAGCTCAATAGTTGTTCGCCCACACACGACGCGAAGCAGTACAATACCCTGCTCGCCGATTGCTCCCACGACGGGAAGTCTCTGTGTGTCGATTCGGGTGCCGCGTCATTAGCTCCTTCGACATAACTCCAGTAGCCGTGCCCGAGCAGGTACTGGTGCATCTTGTAGGACCAAGACGTGTAGTTGCTTCTGTCAAGCTTCTCTGTTGGAAGCGAGCTCGCCATGCCTCTATCCATTGTTCTTCTCGTTCTTCTTCGTCAAGCTCTGTCGGCTGCAGAGAGGTTCTCAACCCTCGCGCTTTGATACCATGTAGAAAGTAGCGTGCGGAAGCAAGTATGAAGACCGAACAGAAGAGAGGAAACTCAGGTTTAATGGAGAGCTTGAGCTTACACGGTATACACAGGAGAGACAGAGAGAGAAACACAAAAAACTATATTCAACAATAATACTCAGTCTGTACATAAGACGTGCTTAGTGAGCACTTTTATACAAGTCCTAGAAGGACTGACCGAAGTACTGACAGTACTTCAATGCTCATCAAGAGCTCCTACACTAACTCCCAAATATATTCCTCACGGAATATCTTTCCTAACGACCTCCCGGTTTATGCACTCGGCCTAACCGATCGGTCCCAACCGATCCGGTCCTCGGCTTCTTCAGCCGATCCGGCCGATGTTGAGCTTGTCTCTCAACAGGTTTTAACTGGGAGGTTTTCTTCTTCCTCCTCCTTGTTGTGAGGGTTGAGAGTTCGTGTTTGTTTAGGGTTTTTGCTTCTGCTCGGTCTCCTGTGCAAGACCCCGCTCGGCGCGACAAGCCCGTGAGCTCCCCGATCGGCGGCTTGGTAACATATTATTGTTGTAACTTACCTTGGTCTGGCTCCAAGCCAGGGTTGTATTCTTTCCCTTGTAATATACATGCTCATACCTGTTTGTGCATAATGGTGTCTCTGTTGGTGTCGAGTGCATAGTCCCCCTTCCTTTGTTTTGTTGTACATAAGAGTCGGTGCCGCGCGTATGCTCTCCCTCTCCTTTCTCTCTCTCTCGTGTTCGGCCACATCCCGGTAGTGCCCGGTGTCAGTTTTCTTGGCATTCCTTTTCTCCCTCATTCAAGACCCCCGTGGTCCCGCCCCTTTCACACGCACGCGCGTAACAACGCGACAATGCTTCCTCACCATCGACCGTATGATTGCCGCATCGATTTACAACTAGGAAAAGAGCCACCATGGGGACCGATCTACAATTTGTCACCAACCGAGCTAGAAGTCCTTCGAGCCTATATAGAGGAGAATTTGGAAAATGGTTTCATTCGGCATTCGAAATCTCCAGCCAGCGCACCCATTTTCTTTGTCAAGAAAAAGGATGGATCACTTCGTCTCGTTGTAGATTACCATGGCTTGAATAAGGTCACCATCAGAAATAGGTATGCACTTTCCCTTATCTCAAATCTTTTAGAACGGATCAATTGTGCAAGGTTCTTCACGAAGATCGATTTACGGGGGGGAGCATATAACCTCGTATGGATCCGACCAGGAGATGAATGGAAGACCGCGTTTCGCACTAGATATGGGCACTTCGAGTATACAGTCATGCCGTTCGGACTCACTAATGCGCCAGCAGTCTTCTAGCACATGGCAAATGATATATTCCGAGATCTCTTGGATGTTTGTTTGATCATCTATTTGGATGATCTACTGGTTTATTCGAAGACCCAAGAAGAGCATGATTCTCATGTACTGTTAGTACTAAAACGACTTCGAGAATATGGTCTTTATGCAAAGCTGGAAAAATGTAGTTTCGGGTGCAACCAAGTAGAATTTTTGGGCTATGTCATCTCCTCGGAAGGCATCTCCATGGATCCAGCTAAGGTCAAAACAGTGGTAGAGTGGCAAACTCCGCGTTTGTTGCGAGATGTGCAATGCTTTTTAGGCTTTGCCAATTTCTACCGCAAGTTTATACAGGATTACTCAAAGCTTGTTCTACCTCTCACACAACTTACTAAGAAGGGACAATCGTTCGTTTGGTCTGAAGAAGCAAACATGGCTTTTCAGAATCTTAAGAAGGCATTTACATCGGCTCTTATTCTAGCCCATGTTGATCCGGAAAAACCATTCATCATGGAAGCGGACGCGTCGGATTTCGCATTGGGTAGTATCCTGTCACAACAAGGTAATGATGAAAAGCTACATCATGTGGCTTTCCACTCACGCAAGTTTGATGCCGCTGAAATAAACTATGAAATTCATAATAAGGAGCTATTACTAATAGTGGACTCTTTTACGCAATGGAGGCATTTTCTAGAGCAATCCTCTCATCAACTCACCGTATTCAGTGATCACAAAAACCTTGCCTAATTTCAGAGTGCTCGTGTGTTCAATCGAAGTCATGCTCGGTGGGCCCAATTCCTCACGTGTTTCGACTTCAAAATTACATATCGTCTGGGGAAGCACCAAGGGAAGGCATATGCATTATCACGGCGTTCGTATCTAGCACCGCGTCCAGGCCAGCCAGCTTTCGATAACCAAAAGCAAGTAATCTTGGCACCGGCACAACTGCAAGCAACACAGGTCTTCGGCATGCCCTTGGATTCCCACGTTATCGATACCATATGTGAGGACTTGAAGGCAGATGCTTTCGCCCAAGCCATTCTAGCACAAATTGATCCCTCTCGAGCATCTTGTTCACAGTCGCAACCACCAGGTACGGACTATCGACAATTTGAATGTCATGATGGTTTACTATTCTTTAAGAAATTCTTGTATGTTCCTAATGGTTCTTGCCGCCTTGGAGTAGTCCAAAACTATCATGACACATATACAACTGGGCATTTTGGTTGTACTAAGACATTAGATTTAGTACAATGATCATTCTGGTGGCCCTGTATGCGACAATTTGTCGAAGATTTTGTTCAGACTTGTGATACATGTTGTAGAGCAAAAATGCCAAGACATCATCCATATGGTTTATTAGAACCATTACCAATTCCAAGCAAGCCGTGGCAATCCATTGCTCTAGATTTCATCACAGATCTTCCAGTCCCTAAGGGATTCAATGCGATTAACAATAGTAGATCGATATACGAAGATGGCTCATTTCCTACCATGTACTAAGGAATCTCCAATGAAGAAACCGCCGAAATTGTCATGCGGGAAGTATGTTGGCATCATGACCTTCCTGATAATATCATCAGCGACCATGGACCCCAGTTCGTCTCGAAATTCTAGAAACACCTTTTTAAAATACTCAAGGTCACTTGTAACCTCTCCTCCGGCTACCACCCGCAAACTGACGGCCAAGTAGAACAAACAAATCAAACATTGGAGCAATATCTTCAGTGCTTTCTAAGCTATCATCAGAATGATTGGGCAGATATTCTCCACTTCGTCGAATTTTCCTATAATAAATCTGTCCACTCATCGACTCAAGTTACGCCATTTTATGCTTATACGGGTTGTCACCCCCGGTGGTGTGTATTTGAAACCCTAGAGTTACCCAAAAATCCTTGCGTAGAAGATTGTTTGGAGCGGTTACGCAAGATACAAGCAGATTTATCTACTCATCTACAGCAAGCTCAACAAACACACAAGGTTTACGCGGATCGTCATCGGCTTCCATCCAGTTTTAACATTGGAGATCGGGTATGGCTACTATGACGACACATCAAGACTACTCGCCCATGCGAGAAGTTGGATTATTGGCGATTAGGTCCTTTCCGTATTATCAAAAAGATTAATGATGTCGCTTTTCGTCTCGATCTACCCCTGCAACTTCATATACATCTGGTGTTTCATAGTTCTCTCCTCAAACCCTATCAAGACAGCACCATCCCAGGACGTATTCCACAACCTCCACCCCCGATCGAACTTGAAGATGGACTTGAGTATGAGGTTGCCGCCATCCTCGATTCCAAGATTGTTCGCAACAAGCTCTACTATTTAGTCGATTGGCTAGGATATAGTCCGAGCGAGCATACTTGGGAACCAATAGAGAATGTGACCAATGCTTGTGCTCTTCTTGAAGACTTCCATCGTCAATATCCAGATAAACCGGGTCCTCATTCCAAAACAACTCGTGACACTCGTCGTTTTAAAAGGGGGATAGTGTCAGGATATGGCAAGACTCGAACCCATGACCTTATGTTACATGGGTCGAGCTCTTGACCATTACACTATCTATTATAACACATAAAAATATTATTTTTATTTAAGTTTTACTATAGAAAATTAATGTATATTCCAGATTTCTCTGGAACATTCTAGAAGCTTCAGGACTACTCTTGAGAACACTATAAAAGGAGGCACAAGGCATTATTTCGAACCAAATCGGTTCAACGCCAATCTTAAGCCTCCTAGCCTTCCTTGTATATTCTTCTCACATAATATATCGCTGTCATCATTATTTTCTCTCTCTCTCTCTCTCCTTCTCTCGGGTGTTCTACACCCTCTATTCCTCTTAGTACTAATATTCCTCTCTTAGTACTAATTTCTTCTTGGTCTCAGTACTATTCCTGACATTGTTGGGCCTTACTTCAGGTGGTGACCTGCTGGACATCAACCGTAATCATGTTTACGGCCGTTGCTTTACCTCGATTGTTGGTCACACATTGAGTGGCATAGTGACCTAGTTGATTACAGTTGAAGCATGTTATTGTGGCCGAGTTGTTGGGCTCTCCTTGCTCGAATTGAGGTTGTACTGGTGTTGTGGTTGATCTTCTCGAGCCGGCGGGAAATAGGACTACGGAGGGTTTTCACGAGGCTCGGATTGGGGAGGCCGCCGATTATTCGGTGCGCAGAGGGTCTCGGCGACGATTGTCGAAGGGTCATCAATTATTCCCTGAAGGTCGGAAGCAACGATTATGATGTGGGGGCCGTCGATCGTGCCATGGATATTGTGGTTCGTAATAGTCTTCTCGGTTGTAGTCATCTCGGTAATAGTGGTCCTCCGGATAATAGCGCTCGTCACAATAACGCAAACAATCATCCGCGTGTTGTGGCCGATTATGATAGCCCAGTGGCTCCGGTCGGTAGTGGTGATCCCAGTGATAGCGATCCGGTTCAGGGTGGTAGCCATCATTGCGGTGAAGCCGATCATCCTCCCATGGCCGTTCACCATCTCTATTCCGTGGTGGTGATCACTCTTCCTGTTGTGAACGATCGGGGCGTCGCTCAATTTGATGTACCGGAGCCGAGTTAGTGCAGTTGAGCATGTTGTACTTGCATTGCTCAACCATATGTACTCTAGAATGGTAGATAGGACAGTGTAGCCGTAGAGGGCAATTGATAGCCGAGTGACCGGACTTGGCACAAGCCGTGCATTGCAATGCTTGCCAAAATTGGGTTTCCTCGGTTGTTGGCAAGGCGGTTTGGAGCGTGCCCATGGAGAAAGAATTGTTATGATGAGCCCTATCTAAAGCGAGAACATGAGCGACTACTTGCTCGATAGTTTGTTGTTAAAAGTCCATAAGAGCCAATGTCGTGCGCAACTGCTCCCGGAGTCCGGCAAGGAACATATCTTTTAGATGATTTGCTGACACGTCCTGTGCCAGTTT
The DNA here is from genome assembly GCF_043228905.1 of Azolla caroliniana. Lineage (NCBI taxonomy): Eukaryota > Viridiplantae > Streptophyta > Polypodiopsida > Salviniales > Salviniaceae > Azolla > Azolla caroliniana. The sequence continues at coordinate 1,765 of NW_028231197.1, read as the reverse complement.
CCGGTAAAGGTCTTGAAATCAAAGGGTGAACTGAGAAACCGTTTCATTAGGGTCCTAGGCAATGGTATAGAACCGGCGGACCAGTTTGCACTTAGGGATCTCCTAGTGGAATAACTCCAGAAACCGGGAGCGGACATCTTGGAATGTGATGAACTCCCCAGGATCGTTTCGAGAATACCATCGTGCATCCGGGCCGTCTAGAGAAAGGGTGAATTCCGCGATTTTGGAGGCAGCGACCTCCACAGCGGTGAGGCACTGCGTAGAATGGTTGGCTTGCCATTGGAGAGAAAGGAGCGGATGTGGGATTCTGCATCGGGACCGTCCATGTAACGTGTATAGGGGTACGACATTGTGTCGAAATTTGGGTCTTTCAGTAGAGCCGAGAAGGGGTTAAACTCGGATTGTTGAGTGACTTCTGGAGAACTCGGAGGAGTGGTGAGATCGGGCCCGATATGTGATTGTTTATCAAGGATGACTTGCAAGGAGTGCGATTCCGGGGGTTCTAGTGATGCGTGTTGTGTGCGATTCCGAGTATCCTTGGCTGGCTCAGTGCAGCGGGATGGGAGCCGCGAGCGAGTAAGACGGTCGGGCGTCGTAATGGTTGTTGGGGGTATCCACCGCCATTGTTCGATGTGATGCACAATGTGAACCGGGCGTGCCAAATTGTGTTGTCTCCTTTCTTCTCAAAAACAACACCTTCGATTACTCCTATGGTAATCGGGTCAGGGAACTGTGGTACGAGGTGGAAACACGATGAGAAATTTTGCTCGACAATTCCAAAGAAAACAGTCAGCATCAAACAACCGTGAAATAAAATCCTAGTACATGATATTACGATTTAGAGATGCAAATTATACTGAAACAATTATGACCCACAACTTATATGTATTACGTAGTTCAAAACGGTATTACACGGCTCATAGCCGAAGTTACAATCAGAAGATACAGTCAGTACTCTACGTATCTTAGTACTATTTCGCTAAGCTAATCAGGTGGTTTCTTCTCTTCCCTTTCTTTTGTTTATGATCCACGCTTTATAGTTTTCATTTACCACTAGGCGTGCTTCAGTCTTTCCTTGTTTTCGGTTGTCTATCTCTCGGTTGCACATATTTCGTTCCTTCCTCCTTTATGGCTATCTTTGCCTACTTTACCTACTCGTATCTGGATTCCTTTCACACGGTAATTACTATTCTGTCCCACGGATAACAGACAAACTTTTAGCTAAGTTTGGTGATGACAATCACCATATTCTCAAATACATGAACTCAACTATTTATCAAGACATGTAGGAAATATCAATCAAGTCAAACAATATACTATCAAGGTCCAATTAAATTAATATTAAAACAAATAAGAACTAGAGTTAAATTTAAATAGGTTAAAAGTTGTATATACAAAACAAAATACATTGTCAATGCTTCTTTGCATATGTGACAAGCAAGCACAACAATGTTAATGTCCCAGAAACATGGGTGGACCAAGCAAGCTCTTCACGTAGATAGAATATTTTGTACATCATAGGCATTTGCACCCCATGCATGCAATAAAGATGAAGGACAACAATGGGTTTGAGAGATAAAGATGGACTAACATTACATGTGAAAGAATTGAGGCATTCGAGGTCCCCAATATGAAAGCCTAGATAAATTAAAAATGCATGAGCATGATGGTGCAATGGTAAAGTTTTCGCTTTGTGATGTTGAGCTTACTTGTCATGTTGTGAGCTTTTTATAACTTTAGTTTGAGATCGCACACTATCACATTT
>NW_028231196.1:0-16128 GCF_043228905.1 Azolla caroliniana | reverse complement strand
CATGCAAACATGAATAGAGAACCCAAAACATTGTCGTTACAACCAACTATTCACTACCATGTTACAATCACATCCTTATATATTTTGTCCATCTAACAGATCCAAAACATTGGCATGCCATGTCGAGCAACCCACCATTGACAACTATATCAGCACTTGGTCCCTACCTCCGTCCACCCAATCTATTAATGAAGCTGAACTAGGTCATTTAATTTTTTTCCAACCAATCCTATTTCGCCATGTCAACACGACGCCCTTACGGGGGATCGTAAAAGAATGGCCATGGCCTTTAATTTGCAACCAATGCACTACTGACGTTTCAGCAAAATCGCTACACATATTTTGAAGCACTACTACCACGGCGATTGGTTTTGAGACCAAATCTGGATTGCACGCACATGGCTGTTCTCCCGTCCGTCCGTCCAAATGTGAACACGAAAAACGAAGTACAAAGAGTAAGAGATCCACCCGCATTCGCTCTTTTCTTTTCTCTCTTCCGCCAAACCCTAGTTTTACTCCGTTTCTTCTTCTTCTTCTTCGCCGTTTCCTTTCGCCTTCGCAGGTAAGCTATGGAAAAACACATGTCCGAATCTTGATATTCTGGTCTTCTTTTGTTTTTTTCCACTGTTTCCCCCTCTTCTTCTTCTTCTTCTTCTTCTTCTTCTGATATTGTCTTGTTAAGGCACGAACTCACAGTGTGGAGCTTCTACGATCTGCACAGTTTTTTGTTTCTGTAATTTTGTCAGTCTCGTCTTTATTTTTTCTGTGTTGTTTTCTTTATTTTATTTCGTCAGTTTCCAAATGTTCAAAATTCATTGCGTCTGAAGTTTTTTCCATCTGTAGGTCTTCCGTTGGAGAAGATGGTGCGTATCAGCGTCTTGAACGATGCGTTGAAGAACATGTATAATGCCGAGAAGAGAGGCAAGAGACAAGTCTTGATCAAACCTTCTTCGAAAGTCATTATCAAGTTCCTTACTGTCATGCAAAAATTCGGTATGTTGTAATTCTCTTTTTGTCTCTAGTTTTTGTTGCCTTTGTTAATCGTGCTTCTGGACTTGGACATTTCTTGCTTTTGAGAAATAAGAAAGAAATATGAAAATTGTGATTTAATTCGGGTTTGTTTATAATTGGATAAGTATTTGAGTTTGTTTAACACATAAGCAGTAATGAGTTTTATGATTGTATGAAGCTTATGTGAGCTTGATGATCCCTGACGAATTCTCAATCTTGTTTGAACTTGATTTCTGTGATCTTGATTATCTCTAAAGAAATATGCGATTCTTGATTGATTTGAGGTGGATTATACCCTAGGAAATGTGAAGCTCTTTTAGATGGATTATGCATCACTCAGAATTCAAGCTTGCTTGTTCAGGAACTATGAGATGTACTTGAGCTTGATCTTATATACGAGGAATGCAGTTTTTTTATGAAATTTACATAAAAGTCCTGTTTTTGTTTAATCTCTGTAGACCCGAAGAAGTCTAGAGTTCTAGTTCTCTATTTACCTTGAGTATTCCTGAAGATGTATAGAAGTACTTAACTTGAGTGTTGCTTGAGTTTATCTGAGAAAGGAAATGTAGTCCTTGTTTTTATGAAGCTTGGTTATAAATGAGGAAATGTGATATTGCTTTGTGAAATTGATCATATTTCTCATTCTATCAAACGCTTGGATGATATAAAAGCTTCTCTTTTTGGCTGAAATTTACTTAAATGGCAAGAAGTATCTAGCACTTGTTTTATTGAGCCTATTTACACCTGAGTATTGGAGCTCAATTATAGCAAAATAGTCTTTCTGGCCGGGCTTGGTCACCTGGGGACGTGAAACACATGTGAAACATTCACCTGTGTCTGAGTTTGGTTACACATGAAACGGGGAAATTTTGTCTGGTTTGAGTTCGTTTACAGAGAAGTGGAATAGACTGTTACTGTTCAAACTTTAATATACACAAGGAGAGTTTGATATCCTTGTCTGGTTTTGCCTCAATTTTACCGAGGATTTTTTGAAACTGTGGTCATCGCTTAATTATAAATGAGAAAATTTGATCTGAAAAGTTTTGTTTTGCCTTTATTACGTATATTCTCGTTGATGCTATTTTCACATTGATTAAATACATTGCAACTGTATTCCAAGTATATTATTATCATAAAGCGATTGCATTTGAACTGTTTGTTTAGGTTATATCGGCGAGTTTGAGCTCGTAGATGATCACAGGGCTGGAAAGATTGTTGTGGAATTGAATGGAAGGTTGAACAAGTGTGGAGTAATTAGTCCTCGATATGATGTTGGTGTTGCGGAATTAGAAGCATGGACTGCTCGCCTCTTGCCATCGAGACAGGTTTATTATCTGCTGCTAAACATCATTCAGGATTCTAATTCTTTTATAGTGTTTGTTGACAATACTCTTCTGTTTTGAAATTTGCTCTTCTCAGTGATCCTAAGATATCTTTCATACATCTACTTCTGTTTTCTGCCATTTAGATATCAAGCAGATTTGTGCTCAAAATCTTGTAGGAGTCTGTGTGTTTGTTGCTAGGGCATTCATATCAGAAAGCTGAATCCTTGTGTTACGTTTAATAGTGTGAACTTTTTCACTCGATCAACATATCAATTGTTTTAAAAGTTGCTTCAGTTCAGACACATTTTATGATCTTGATGATACAGTTCCAACTTTTAGTGAAGTTTAAACATCTTGCCTACAAACTGTTACCTATATTTGTATAGTGGATATCTTCTAACTGTCAGTCCTGTAGTTTCTTTTGGTTGGATATATAGTCCTGCCTACATACTGTTCTAACCTATATTTCTATAAGCGCTGTCACGTATCAATCCTTAACAGAACTTTAATTTCAGTTTTGGCTCATGTTCCTTCTTGGAACTTGGAAGAAAACTTTTCTGAACTTTTGATTTTGTTTTCCAGTTTGGACATATTGTCTTGACTACATCTGCCGGTATCATGGACCATGATGAAGCACGTAGAAAGAATGTTGGTGGGAAGGTTCTTGGGTTTTTCTATTGATGATAAAGGAAAGACTTTTTAACATTCGAAATCACCCTCATGCAGTATGTATGTTACATCTAAGATAGAGAGAAGACATACTGCCAATTTTTTTAGGGGATAATTTTTTGAGCATCAATTCTCTTTAATGTTTTAACAAGAATTTGCTAATGTCTTCTTGAATCTTAAAATATGTTCTAAGCTTATAATTTTTACCTCGCAATCTGAGAAGTGGTCATGAAAATGGATTCTGCAATGTGATGATTGGTATCAAAAACCTATTCTGCAGCCTGCTAATTTGTCATGAGAATTAATTTTGCAATCTGATGATAGTTCAAGTGCATTTTGCAATGCTATAATCTTAATCTGAGTATGAATTAAGTAAGCAGTTGGATAATCATATAAATGGTTCGACCCAACTTTATTCCTTCTCTGTTGGTGTGATCTTATGAATGGTTTAGGAAAGGGCACTAATTCCTGGATGAAAAGTGGTAATTAGGTTAAAGTTAAGAATCTAACTGCAACTATGGATTTTGACCTGGAGTGTTATTTAACTACAATGTGTTTCATTCAAATCATATTCAATGTATCATTGTGATCAATGTGCTGTTATTGTGTATATTTTTATGTTCAATGACATTTTGGAGGCTTATATCGTGAAACATGTCTCACTGGGTAGATAAAACACCTATCACCTCGTTAATTATCTGAATTTGGTTAGGTCTTAAGAATGCCAATTTCGTTTAGGGCTGCAGTGTGGATACTGAGTTGATGTGTCAGACAAATTAAAAACTTGATATTAAAGCTGTGCTTCTAAAAGTATTTGATCTTGGTGAAAGAGGTTTCTTTGATCGTTTTTATGCAAAACATGGGAGAACATCAGAGAACTGTGCAATTTGTATGTTGAAAAATAATTGCTGCAACATAATATGCGAACATAATACAAATACAGTACTATAATGAGCAGTCTTCCATGAAAAAGAGTGACACACTACATTACTTTGTCTTTGAATGTGATTGACACTGATACATCCGCCCCTTGGAATTTTGTGTGTTTGATGAAAGTCAAAATGTGGGTTTTTACTTTTAGTAATTTACGTGTCAAATATTTCCAAACATATGCCAAATTACTGTCATAACAATCTTTTTCAAAATGTGGGTTTTCAATATTTCCAAACGTATGCCAAATTACTGTCATAACAATCTTTTTCAAAATGTGGGTTTTCAATATTTCCAAACGTATGCCAAATTACTGTAATAACAATCTTTTTCAAAATGTGGGTTTTCAATATTTCCAAACATATGCCAAATTACTGTCATAACAATCTTTTTAGTGATTTACATGTCAACTAAAGGGAAACCTTAAATCATGTGAAACGTTGGCAACTAAGGAAAAACCTATCCAGGAATGCATAGGCTAAACTTCTCAAGATTCACCCAGAAAAACCTAGTCACCGCTAAAACCTTAGAAAGCTTATCTTCTAGGCTAACCTCAAATATCTCCATTACAACAATAGAAAGTTTATCTTCGAGAACCACTTCCAGGTTTAGCTGAAAATAATGCCGCACAGTGTGTAGAGGGCATGCATACACATCAATTATTGAGATCCAAAAACACAAAAATCATATTATCAGCACAAACTTGATCCTTCAGGTGTGTGAGAATTATACAACACTGATGAAGATGAAAAGATAGGAAGAAAGATATGCTTAGATATTGATGACAGCAGGGTTTACCATTTCAACCCAATTACTGGCTCTCAATGGTATGCTATTATCAGTTTGCATAGGATGACTAGGAATTGACAGTTCCTACCCTCTGAAACACAGTTTTACAGGACACATTAACGTCCCGTTGTTTGAGAGAGTACAATATATATTTATTTATTTATATATGCATTTTAATGTATACTTTAGCAATGAGTTGCCTAATCATATTTAGCCAGAGCAAGAAACTGATGAGGACGATTGCTGTCTTTTCCTCCTAGCTTTGATCATTTGCTGGCGTATCTTAGCTTGAATCTCATCATCAAGTTTTTCATCAACAGAACTTTGGGCTTGTGCGGAGATTCCTGTAATTAATGGCAAAGTTACCTAAAGAGGAAGGTTTAATTAAACCACAAATGCATTATATAAAATCTTATAATTACCTCGTTCTACTGTTTCCTCTTCCATTTCGAATGTTAGCACACTGATCGAATTTTTCTGCTGTTGTAAAATTCAGAGAAACTCTAGGTTAATCGAATTTTCGAATGTATGTATATAAAGTCTTATTGAATCTCCTCAAAGTGGAAAAACTCTCTACCTTTGAACTTGTGACCTTTGTTCTCATTGCAGCTGATGCGCTGTTTTTGGCCACTTGATGTTCAGGAGGAGGGCATTTTCTCTTGATTATCCATCCTTTTTCATCATGATTTATTGGAGAGAGATTACTTGAATCTAAATTGATCGGGCAGTCTGAAACTTTTCCTTTATTTAATCGTGTAGATGGTCTTGCACGTTTCTTGATAGCCACCTCGTTTTTTGATTCCATTTGCTGAGAACTAGCTGATCTTTTGTATCTTCTTTTAGGTTGCTTTGATGAATCTAATTTTTCTTTCATTAATGAGTTTAGTTTCAGAGTCTTTGACATGTCTGTGTTGCCAAGCTTAGATGTGTCGTTCACAAGCATTGGTGAGTCTTTGGAAAGTATCTGCGTGTCCTTCTCAGGCATTGATGAGTCTTTCCATTGCTTTGATGAGTCTTTCACTGGCTTTGATAAGTCTTTCCTTGGCTTTGATAAGTCTTTCCTTGGCTTCGAAGATTCTTTTCTGTATTTATATCACCAGCCTCTTATAATTAGAACACAAGATCTTATGCAATGTACTAGGAACTGACCTTAGGTACGATGAGTCAACAATAAAAATAGCAAAAACACTCCCTCTCTTACCTCTGATTAGACACAGGCAACTTGCTTTTTTGTGACGCTACCTGTTAGTAAATTAGAACAGGGAAGTAACATGTTGGATCAAATGTAACTATATGTAGCATCAGATAAAGATCGTGATGTAATCCTGTGAAACCTCTAGTGATGGAATTATAATCTGTATACAGAATTAAGAAAGGTAACCTCAGCACCATCAACAAAAGCATATGGATTAATTCTATTCATTGCGGACCACCCTTCCATCTGTGTAGATCTTATACATTCACGTACTGTCTGGACTTTCCCAAATAACCAGTTTGAGCATTCTGAAACTCATAAGACCATTTCCATAATTATCACAATTCATGAAATCTTATGTAAGAAGGCACCTGTAACTCATCATGAATACAAGTGAATAAATCCGACTTGACCATTGTGAGATGTTGCATGAAAGCGGTTGGAAGCATCTCAAGCTTATTTGAGAGCTTTTCTAAGCTGGTTGCATAGTCTTCCTTTTCTGAGAGTTGCTTCAAACTTATGGTAATGGTCTCTCTAAACTTCTCTTCTTCCTTTAGCTAGAAAAATCATTCACCAGAAAGCATAATAATGATTTCTCTCAGCCATGTTGACCAGTGGAAAATGTGGTAGGAAACTGATAACCTTTCAAAGATCAACAGAAATAGCATGCTTGCAACGATACTAAGACCAAGAACTGTATGGAACTCTCTTGAAGCATCACTTTTTCCTTGATTCCTTCGGCTGTATGAAAAAACCAGAATATATACCACCATTGATCACTTCTGATAAAACAAAAGAATCGGAAATCATATTTCAATATTGAAGGATGCCTTTATATAAGAGCTGCAAATTGTCTGAGATTCACATACACTCCATGGAGGCGTTATTGGCATCTCTTGAAATCTTATGCAGATCACCAACTAAGGAATCCAGCACAGTAATGATTTTGCTTAGATCTTCAGTCAAAGTTTCTAATCGTTTTTCCACTTCCTTAGAAGGAAAACCTGAAGTTCATTTTCCTCTATAAATATCCATGAAAAACTGACAATGTAATGAACAATCATGAGTAGATTCATCACACAGAGAAAAATCCTTCGATCTTACTGTTAATAATTTCTGGTAAAGAGCTACTGTTCAATTTCTGGATCAGGTTAGTAGCTCTAGGTGCCGATAAGGCCAACTTCGTTGTTCTAACATTTCCTTCATCACGATCACATTGAGAAGAATTATGAGGAGGAACTCCTGCTATTGCTGATCTATTGCTTCTCCACTGCAGCTTCAGAAAAAAAGAAAGAAAAAACAGATGATGTTATAAAGAGCTTCAACGGTCACAAAATCAGAAAAAAAAAGAAAACGAATGTAATTGAAGAGCTCCAAAATTAAACATGAAGAATTTTTGGCTCACAATTACACATTGAAACAACCACTATTTACAAAATCAAATAGAGACATAACGTAATGAATTGACTGAGGAGCTCATACTCCTCGATGGAAAGGGAGAGGAACGTAAATCAAAGAAACATAACTCGTTCATACTTCTTCCAATAAAGAGGAGCAAGGCTCATCCTGTGAGATTTGAGAGAAAGGCTGAGAGAAGACATTGTTGAATCCTTGTGAAAAGGATTGTTGGCTTTGCGATCCTCCAGAGTTATATAAATGAAGTGGTTGAGGTTGTCTGTTAATTATACTATTTGGCTGAATAATTGCATTATCCCTTTGGTTATTATAACTAGAACTAGCAAATTTCCCCTGGTTGCGTCGACCATTATATGCAGACCTGCAATAATATAATGATTCAAGAGATGGGAATTACATCTTTTAAATCATTCAACAACTATGCAGATAAATTAATGGAACCTTTGCAATTGCAGAGAAACTAAACTGATTCCTTAGCTCAACTAAAGAGAAAAGATTGTACTCGATGATTAAAGCAAAAGGAAGCAAGACATTCAATGAAAAGGTACATCAATCCATGCAAAAGGAAGACAGAGATCAGTTTTGATCCATTCATAACAGAATGAAATCATGCACATTAAATGGTATCTTATAAATTTGCAGAGAAACTAAAAGGTTTCTCCAGATAAGCTAAGTCAACAGATCAAACACATTCAGTCAGTGCAACAGGAAACGAATGGCATCGTTTGAAGATCTCGGAAAAATGAAGATAAAGAGTGACCCCTAAGTCTGACAACCAGTAAATCAATCACTGTGAAAGGAATTAGCTGCAAATTCATCACTCCATCAACATGAGAAAATATTGAAACAAAACTAATGGCAGCTTTTGCTGATAAATGACATTCATTGAACCAAAATGTGTGCGTACATGTGTATATCTTCATTCAGAATAGAAGGAAACAAAGAATCATCGTTCCATTGACAAAACATATTATGTAGACGAAATTGCATCTTTAGCAGTTGAATTTTATATATGGATTTAGCAAGAATGCAACGTTGCAAGAGAGTAAATACAACTAAAAATGGCAACTTTTGCCGAGCTAATTCAATAAGTATTGTTGTACATTGGGAAGAATCAAGCTTTCCTCAGACGAAGAAAAATATACAATCAATGTTCCGATCAAAACCTGAAACAAAGAAATAGATCTTTCCATAAAACAACGCCTAAAAATCCAAATTAGATCTGTGTAAAATAGGAGTCTAGAAAAATACTTCTGTATAGCATAAAAAAATGATGTCTCCTAAGTAAAAGAAGAACAAAGTCTAAGCACGAACATAGGATACAAGAATATTTACAGTGAATTGATGTTGCTAATTAATTGACGAACAAATCCATCAGAGAGAAGAAGAAGGATGCACAATAAATCGTGACAGATAACTTGGAGCTTTGATGATGTGAAGGAATAATTGAAGGAAAATGATAATCCGTTAATTCGAAATTACCTGATGAATGCATACATTTAAGCCATACCACTATCATCATATACGGAAAAAGAGAAACTAACATTCGAGAGAGAGAAAACGAGATACCTGTCCTGATGCTGATGATGATATGGATTAGGGTAGACGGAGAGAGAAGCGAGGTCTGCTGGAGAAGGTCTGTTGATTCTGAGCTTGTTCGCCATCGCCGACAGATTCGTCTTCTTTTAGAGCTGAAGGAAACAGCGAGGAACGAACGGAAAACGAGAACACAACACCGAAAGGCTTTTCAAACATTTGAAATGGTTTTTGGCGTGGACGGCCAAGGCCCATTTCTGTTAATTTCGGCAAAAGGGCATTTCTGTAATTTCATAAATAATAGGGATGATGTGCATAATGCTTTTGCATTTGATGGTAGGCAGATAGGACTCAAAGTTAGAAGGGAGTGTTTCTTTTTCTTCTTCTCTAAAACAAAATATCCTTCGATTAGTTTTAAAAATAGGCATATCACCTCCAATGTACAAAATAGATCGAAAGGAAGCAAAATATCCTTCCCAAGCTCGTCTTGTATAAGACAATGGCTAGCCATGGATCCTTCATATAAATGAGGTAAGAAAATGAATCTATATACATCCAAAGTAGCAAAAAACAACCGACAAACAGGGAGAAAACTTCCAAATTATCATACAATCTGTCAATCGAAAGATTGGAATGCAACTCCAAAGCTTCCAAAATAGTTATTTTTAATAGCAGTCCATAATCCGTATGTGTAGGAATATTATTGTTTTCAGCTTTTAATGAACTCATCAACCATGACCAAACGGAAGCAACGTTTTTTTCAACCAACATTATTTGACCCCGAAACATCCGCACACACCGTGCTTTCCGTAGAGATCAAACAACTATTGGAGCCAATCTATCCCACAACTCCTCCTTCCATCTCATAATAAGAGATGGAATTATGAAATTACCTCTAGACCATTGCCCCATGGAATATAATTGTGTGTTTTTACACAGAGAGGAGGGGGGAGGGAGGGAGAGGGAGAGATCGTGGTCTTCAAAACTACACGAACATAATTTCATATGTTTCATGGATATTCATATAATTATATTTGACGATGATTATATGCTTTGCCAATTCTTACAACCCTTGATTTGGTGGTAGATTTAATTGCAATAACAAAAAACAAAATACCCACAATGTCACACTAATAACATCTATCATAAGTTGCTTGAAGATAGAGCTTGCTTACTAATTAAGGTATTGCCTATACAACACATTATATGTTATAGGCATAACCTTACGGATCAATTTTATTGTTAATGTTAATGGGTCAAGGGTATGATAGTTGGAAACATAAAATACCATTGTAATCCCATATCACCCAATATTACCTTGTGTTATGCCTAGAATGTTGAATATCAACTTTGAAGAAGAGAGCTTGGTTGTGCTTATAAGATTACCCGATGTGTGCAATGGTGGAGTCGAGTGTTAGACATAAGATGATAATCTCATTTTCCATTTTGTGCAAAATTGCTTCTTTAGTAGTTATAGTGGATTGCTTGCCTTTGTTTTTTTTCACAATCTTGATGAGACATGTTTTTTTTATAAAGGCATTGGGATGATGTCATGCACATATTCATTACCATGTTTCATTGAGACAACCATTGGAGTTGTTATATCACAACTTTGGGCATCATTAATTGTGAAACATTTGAGACTATTTCAATGGGTTTTTGCTCAAGGAATGAGAGCTTTATCCTCCCATTATACAAGTTGTGTTTGATTGTTAAGTAAATTAATGTTATACTATTTGGTTTTAATAACCTTATAAGGCTTAGTTTTTTAACCTAAATACTGGTCATATGCCAAATATATGTAAGAAACACAAGCATATTGCAATTTGTGGAGGACCGCCCTTTATAGATTAATGATGACTAATGGCTAATGGCCTTGTAATGTGAAAGGAACCATTTAGGGTTTCCAAAATGTATTAAAAATGCAAAACTCTTATGTAAAAGGGGTCTTTGGGTGCCCTACATTTGGGGCTACATTTTGCTCCTCATTTTCTTCCTTTTACATCCACTGAGTGTCACTTTCTTCCATGTTGTTTTTCCGCCTAGTTTATTGAGATATATATGTTTCTTATCTAGTAGTTATCTAATAATTAAGACACCTCATATGTTTGTTAAATAGCAATGATCTATAGGCGTGTGTTAATTTTTAATTAATTTAAGAATGGTAATGATCCTTGGAAGTGCAACACCCCAAGGTATGAGTCATGTTGATCCCTTTGGAAAAACTCGATTCATTGACCACCTTAGATGTTTGCATATATAGTACAATTGGAGTATCAAAATTGGTTTTTGTTTGATAGTCTCTATGTACTGCCACAATTGAGACATTGGTTAAAAGGAAAATTGGTTTCATAGCTTTCACAATTGAGCTTTATGAATACCTTTCTTCCAAGAGGAGTTGCTTTTATATCAACTCGTAATACAATACCTTAGAGGTTTACCTTGTCACAAGATCCTTGCTATTATAGTATGGACAACAAACATTTTTTGTATTGACATTTGTTTTAATATATACAATAAGTTTACAATAGATATAGACAAAGGTATTGATAATAACACTATGCTTTTTAGGATGACAATACTATCCTCATTCACTAAAATCACAAGTGATATGGTAAAGGTTTATGAATGGAGAGTATATTCATCTCAAAAAAATTTGAGATGTTGTCTTCCAATACATGAAGCAATCCAAATCCACCTCTTTTTATGAATCTCAAAACTTTGGATGGAGAATATAAACTTCATAACTTTTTCTCGTTAGGAATCCTCGACCATATTCATAACCTAAATGGAATGCCACATCAGTAGATTGTGTCGCAATTCATTCGGGCCTTTTTCCTGTTCATCCATACTGAGAATCCTACCTTGACATTGACCCTTAGTAGGTTAAGAAGGAACTGATTAGATAGCTAATGTAAACTATATATGGCTTAATCATCTCAAATAAAAAAGAGGTACACGTTCTCTGTTTGCTATTGCAACATGAATAGACGACTCAATATATCTAAGAATGAACGACTAATCAACATGAATAACGAGACAATTGTTGTCTTGCTCTATGGATTCAAGAGATTAACCATGAATAGAATATTCATCATTTTGTATCTCAAGCTAGAAGCTAATCCTGGGTTTTTTCTTTTGATGTATACGAACACAACCTTCTCAATAGTTTGGAGACCTTGAGGTAGAGAGTTCAATACATCAATGTGGCATGTATTTGAGGATAAATAATACGGTGAAATTCAAGACTTGGTATTAATAGCCTAAAACCTTCAATAAGACTAAAATCGTCATTTAGGAACCTTGGAACAATGTATGATGTATAAAGTCGATGACCAAGATTCAAGATGAACTGCTCATTCCTCGAGGTAAAATGGGTGCAATAAAAAGTCAACTTAGTAGAATTGCCCATACTATTCCACCTTCACATCATGTGAAAATCTCAACAACACTAATACAAGTGACATAACATTGGGCAAAGAGAGGGAGAGGACTATATGCTAGCAAGGGAGGAATAAAGACCAATAAAAATGCCGCATGAGGATTGAATATTGTGCACATACTCTCCCACCTATTTGCTACGTGAAACTCTTGACAACGATCATATGAGCCACACAATCATGGGGCAAAAAGAGGAAGACAACCTGATGCTAAAGAAGTGCCATCAAGTGAGGAATAAAAGCCAATAGAAAGCTCCATGAGGACTCCAATATTATGCACATACTCTCCCACCTTCTTGATAGGTGAAAATCTGGAGAACAATCATACGAGGGAGGGGCACCCACGGAAATAGGGAACAAAGAGAGGGAGAGATGCCGATGTCAGGGAAGTGCTAACGAGGGAGGAACAGAAGCCAATGAAAGGCAACATTGTGGAACCAGTATCTCCCCAAAGTCCCCCCCCCCCCCCCACCTTCTTTGCGATATGAAAAACTAGACAATAATCATAAGACCGGCACCCATAGAGATAAGGAATAACAAAGAGATAGCGAGCCGAAGCCGATAATGCGAGGAGAAGTGCTAGCGAGAGAATAAAAGGCAATAAAGAGGTCCATGGAGATCCAATATCTCTCGCACATACTCTAACTTTAGATTTTAAAAGAAATGCAATGGACATGCAAGAAGATGCTTTGCCTAATTTTTTCCAAAGGGGCAACCGGAAGGATCGGTAGAGGTTACAGCGTCACCGGAAGAAACCGGTCATCCCTTCACCCTCCTCTTTCTCCTCTCCTCTCCTCTCCTCTCCTCCCTCTCTCTGACTTCCATATCCCTACGTGAATCTACGAGCTAAATCGGAGCTTTTTCACACGCCATAGCCACTGCCGACCTTTTGAAACCGTAATTCTGCTGTTGAGTTGTATTCCGTTACTGTGTTAGTGGTAGTGGGCTTATAAAATCCTACCCCCACCTATACCCCTCGAGCTTCATTATTGCTCCGTTTTCTCTCCCTGTTGTTGCATTAATCCTTTATTCACTCAGGGGAACTGGTTTTTTGTGTTTGTCTTTGCAGAACTGTATCTTTTCTGCTACTTTCCTTTTCCTTTTGAGTTTTCCTTTCTTTTCTCTGCCTTTTGGTTTTGGTCAATGGAAGACATGAAATCTGAAGAACAGGCGATCAAAGGAGAAAGTGCAAAGAAATCAATCAAAGGTGAGGGGATTCTGACCATTAACGATGACGTATAGTGACTTAAAACTTTGGTTGTTGTTTTCTGTCTTAATTACATTTCTTAAGTGCATATACATACATACATACATACATACATATTATATATATATATATATATATGTAATTCATGAAACTTAAGATTTTATCCTTTTTAAATTTAGAGAAATTATAAAATAGGTGTCTTAGTATTGTGAAAGATCCCATGATTGAGTTTTTGTGTTTTCTAGTGATTGTTTTATAGTTTTTTATGTTTATGATCAATGAGTGTCATCATTTTCTCATTGCACTGCAAACCATAGATGCCATCATATATGTTCCAGACTTCAGCTCATAGTGCAATGAGTATGCTGCTAATATGTACTAGGAACCAAACTTTTGATCCTGTATTATCTCCCAGGGACAATTCCTTTTATGATCCAATGCTATGTTTTTTGTCTTTATGATAACTATACAATGATTGGTGGGCTCTATATATAGAAACTTGATAGTTGTTTCATCTCATTGCATTTCAAATTATAGAATGATAGCCGTGAAAGTTTCATCTAATGATGCTTTGCAAAAGTTCATGAATACTGTTTTAGTTCAAAGTAGGATTTTCCCTTTGATCTTTCCTATTGCCCAGTGCTATGGTTTGTGTGTCTGCAATTGCTTTTTATCCTTTTATGTTTATATTTGAGTGTCATCCTATTCGTGTTTATGATTTAATAATTTAATGCTTAGTTTTGCCCTTCCCTTCTAAGAAACTTATGTGCTGTAAGATTTTAGAACTATAAAAGCATTTTGATTCTCTTATAAGTTTAGAGTAGCGACACCATTCTGCAATTAAGAAGGAGATATCTTTCTATTGATGTAAGTGCGTAGTGGATACGTGAACCCTTTTTTTGAGCCCTTATAAAAACATTCAATATTCTGCAATCAAGAACTACATCTCCTGCTATTGAATCTTGATGTAAATGGATATGTCAACTTATGCGTTTTTAAGCTCTAATAAAGTCATCACAATATCCTACAACCGGGAACTAGGTGACTTGGAATCCATGCGATTTTATGATATGTCAACCACAGGTTTAAGTACTTGATGTGCGACAAAGGATCATTGGATTCAGTATTGTTCAGTGTCTCCATTTTCTTTATTGCATCATATGTTCATTTAAATAGTTTAGGTACAACCAAAAATGGCCTGAAATATGGATTGGTGATGAGGTTTCTAGAAATATTCAGTAAGTATGTAGCACAAACTGATCGCAGATTTCTGTATGAAAGTACTCAATTATAACATTGGCCTTGCATGTGGATTTAGAAATCACTTGAACTACAACCTTAACTACTTAGATTTATTGAGTATGCACTTGTAAGCAGAAATATTAGGGGTATCAAGTCTATGTAAGAGGATTTGACAAAGCAAAATGATGTAACATAATGTTTGGGAACTATATGCATTTATTTTTTAATAAAGATAGTTGAGTATATCATATTTAGAAAAATAAAGCAACATGCAATGCTGTTGATGATTAGCTGAAGGCTAAGTTGAAAGTGATCCATGCTTTCCAACTTTGTAATATTGCTGGTTTAGTTACATAAATTTCCTATATTTTCTTTTCAGTTGATTAATCTTAATTCTTCCACATTATAAAATTGAGTAATTAGCCTGGTAACTTAACAGAACTATGTATTAATATTTCATATGTGATGTGCCATCTAAAATTGGGCATTGTTTGTAAATTAGAACCTTGTAGAAATCGGATACATAGTTAACTGCTAAGTTTGTATTGCTTGTGAAATTCATGATAGAAATGTGGGATTTTAGTAGAGATGATGCAACATCTATTCTATGCTATACATGATAGAGCATGTTCATCTTCTTGTAGTATGTGTTTGCATTTCATACAGGCCATGCCAATTTCTCATTATGACCCCAATATATGAGACTTGTGGTGGTGTTCAACTTCAGAGGAATTTAAAATGGAAAAACATTTATTTCTCGGTTCGCATAATGGTGAAATTGTTTTCTTTGCATATAAAACATATTTTGCTTAAAGATAAATACTTTTTTTGCTGCCCAAAGTAGCATTTTAGTTATGACTATTTTTGGACATAAATATCCTTCAAGAAGATAAATACTCAAGAGCACTTGTAGGCCCAAATAACTTCATTCTTTTGATGATATATAAACTCTGCATGTTATTTTTTTGGATTGTGTGCACGAAAGTTTCATGCATTGCTTTCAAGGCAATTGATTGTTTGGTTACACCTATCAAGCACTATCTATATTGTGGTAAGACTGCAGAAAATCACAGAAAACCTTATTATCATAGATTATTATATAGAAAGTTTAGGGGGAAAGCAAAGTATAAGGAAGAAAGTTAAGGAAAGACATGTAAGTTGCATATACACTAGAGAGAAGAACAAGCAATTTACATTTTATATTTTCAGGTAAGATTGCATTTCTTGTATTATACTGATTTCTCCTGGCAAGAGAAATTCTAGAGAAGTTATCTGGAGATGCTGAGATGAAATAGGAATGTGTTTCGGAATTTCTCTACATTAGATAACATGAAAGCTCCAGATTGCTTCTTGATGGCGTATAATGAT
>NW_028231195.1:0-16138 GCF_043228905.1 Azolla caroliniana | reverse complement strand
AAGCAGGGATACTACGCTTGTGTACCACTGCATAAAATGTTGTTAAGCTCTCCACTACCTGACCGAGAAAATGTCCGCCTTGGTCGCTAGTTAACTCGATCAGGCATCCATATCAGCACCAGATGTACTCATATAAGAACTTTGTCATTGAAGCCGCAGTGTTGTCCCGCAACGCCTTGGCTTCTACCCACTTGGTGCAATAATCGGTGGCGACTATGACATATCTGTTGCCGGTTCTCATTGCAGGAGTTTTAAACGGCCCAACGAAATCCAACCCCCATTTCTGAAATGGTTCTAATAGTAGCACCAGTTGGTGAGGCATCCTTGCTTATTCTGTTGGTTTTCCCATCCGTTGACATAAATCACTGACTTATGCGTCCCGAACTGAGTCCTTCAGTGTCGTCGGCCACCATAGCCCGTTGTGCCATATCTTTCTTGTCGTAGCGTCCCCGGCGTAGTGCCCTCCGGCAACGCCGCAGTGCGCTTCTCGTAATATTGTGTCCTTTTCGTCGCTTCGCACTGCTCGCCGCCATATGCCATCCGTGCCTTTGTGGTATAGGGTGTCCTGTAGTAGACAAAAATGTCAGCTTTGTACCGATAAACACTTTCGCTCATCCCGGTTCATCTCCTCCAGTGGAAGTCACGTGCTTAGGAATTGATGCATGTTGGTTAGCCATTTGTCTTGTTCAATTACCGAGCTATCGGCTGCGGTTTCGGCTGTTACTTTAAACAACTCAACATCCGGGACTCCGTCGCCGGTCTCACCGGAGTCTAACCGGCTGAGATAATCGGCAACCGCATGCTGTATTCCCGGCCAATGATATATTTCGAACTCGAATTCTTGTAGCAACAATGTCCATCGGGCCAGCTTGCCGGTCAGTGATGCCTTTGAGACCAAATATAACAGCGTTGAGTGGTCGACATGGAAAGAAAATTTCCTTCCCAATAAATAGTGCCTGAACTTGGTCACATTGTAAATCATCCCTAAGGCTTCTCTTTCCGTTGTTGAATAATTGCGTTCCGCATGGGATAGCTTCCGGCTAGCGTAATAGACCGGTCGGTACCATTTCGGTTTAGTCAGTTGCATTAGTGCGCTGTTGATTGCTATGTCGGATGCATCTACGAACACGTGGAATTCTTTTGACCAGTCCGGTGGTTGCACAACTGGTGCTTGTGACAACAGTACTTTCAGTGCCCGGTAAGCCTCATCCTCCGTATTTGTCCATTGGAACGGTGTCCGGTGAACCGCTGCATG
The DNA here is from genome assembly GCF_043228905.1 of Azolla caroliniana. Taxonomy (NCBI): domain Eukaryota; kingdom Viridiplantae; phylum Streptophyta; class Polypodiopsida; order Salviniales; family Salviniaceae; genus Azolla; species Azolla caroliniana. The sequence goes on along the minus strand of NW_028231195.1, from coordinate 14,883 downwards.
CAATGGTGTAGCCAGATCGGCCAAATACCTGAGCATCCGGCTATGCCACCGTATTTGTCCTAAAAACCGACTCAACGCTTTGGCCGTGGAAGGTGTTAGGGTTTCTAAGATTGCTTTCACCTTATCGGGGTCTATTGCGATCCCGTCCTTGCTGACAAGATGGCCCAGCAATGCGCCTCTTGTTACTCCGAACACACACTTTGTTGGATTCAGGCTTAGTCGATAACTCCTGCATTTCTCCAGACATAGTCGGAGGTGTTGGAGATGTTCTCCGTCTCGGCTATACACGGCAAAGTCATCCAGGAATAGCTGCATGAATGCCAGAATGAACTCGCCAAATATCTCCATGATAATTTGTTGGAAGGTCGTCGGCGCGGTCTTGAGCCCGAACATCAATACTACTACGACAAAGACTCCCCATTCGGTGACGAATGTCGTCTTGTCTTGGTCGTTGGGGTGCATCCTTATTTGATTGTAGCCACTGAAACCGTCTAGGAAACTATACACTTCATGCCCGGCTACCGCATCCAACAGTCCATCCGTAAACGGTAGTGGAAAGGCGTCGGTCACTGTCACCGCATTCCGCGTCCCGGAGACTGCTCACGCTGCTTCCTTCATCCGGTTGGGAATTCGACTGCCTGCGGAGTGGCTCTTTGGCCACTCGCCGGATTACTTTGGAAAATGAGTGATCCACATGGAGCTCTTCTGCCGCTTGTTGGAAAGCCTCTCGCTTCCGCAATCGTTTGGCAAGTCTTCTTTCTCGCTCCGTAACCGGGTCGTTTGTTGGTCTAGTCATCCATGCATTTGTGCAATAATCGTGGTCGCCAAAAACTGTGTTATCGCTAGGGGCCGGACAATGGCCTAACACAGGGTGTCCCCTTAAGACACTTCACCAAAGGGGTGTTACGGTGAGATAGATTTAGACCGACTATTAACGGAACCTTAACGGGTTACTATCGGCAATATCTTTAGTCACAATACACGCGTAGGATAAATTACACTTAGCACAGAACAGTAATTAACAATGATTCAGATACAGAACAACAACACTCTATTAATTATCCGCCAATGATTACAATCTAGTCGGCCCTTTCTATAGGTCTCCGGCTTTAGGTACAAACCGGTGTCAACCGGCAACCGGCTACGAACCGGTCCGGATCCGGATCGGCATACCGATTCCGTGTCCGTCCGTTCGCTTCTCATTTGTAATAGCTCCCAGTTATTAATTTTCCCATTCTGGACTTTCCTTGCCGGCCAGTTAACAATCTCATGTGCATTATTACATGGAAGAATCATAGAATTGCAATGAATCGTCAACACTTGTGCTTCTTTCAAGAAGGAACATTTGCTCCAAGAATTCTGCCTCAACTATTTGTGTGCAATGACTCAATAGAGTTTATTAACTGGGTGAAGTCAAGATGGAGAAATACGAGCATGTTGCAGTAGATGAGTTGGAGCAACAATTTTCATAGTTACTCTTATTTCTTGATGAAGAGTATTGAGGAGCAAACAATATCCTATTGGTTGTAAAGTTAGTGATTTAGGAACATTCTTCTAGACAATGTGTATGATACCAATGGTCTCATAGAAAATTGGGCGGAGGTGAAAAAAAATGTCATCTTTATAGGAATATAATGGAATTGTATAGGGGCATAGTTGCCATGGATTCAAATCCTTCTAGGAGCCAAGTTGGGAAAACCAAGACTATACAAAGCAATGGTCTTTCAAGTAGATATGAGGAAGGTTAGGTCAAAAGCATAAAATCGACTAAAGTGAGAGTGTGAAATTTAACAAGTCAGGATAGAAATGGAAAACACAATAGAAAAAGAAACAAAGAGATGAAGAGGTTGATGTACATAAAATGAATGAAGAAATCAAATGGGGGGAAGGGGGGACTTTGGGAAACAAAAAACACAAAGAATGATGAGGAACCATGAGAAGTGAGGGTAAGAGGAGTGCCCCTGGCATCAAGTAGATAAAAACACACTAAAAGGCCATGCAAAGAGACATATCTTTTTTTGAAGGATCGTTGTGGAGTAAGGGAATCATCACACCCACAATAGGACTATTGACTAGATAAGAAGAACTTGGTGGAACGGGTGGTTGGCTTGGTTCTGGTGGATAAAATAAATATGTATAATATGTAAACAATAATAATTAGTGGCAATTCTAACAATAACATGAATTGTCGTCTTCACAATCATCACTTTTTTCTTACTCTAGGATTTATGATTAGGATCAAAGAGGTTAGAGAATATCATCTTTGGCACACAACAGGGTAGACGGTAGCAAAGGATCAACAAGGTGTGTGTGCCCCCTTGGTCTCCAACCCCTAAACAAAGCCTACCAACAAAGCAAGACTACTTACTAACGACCCAAAATGGAGGGACTTAGACTACTATGAGGGCTACGTGTATGGGAAATTGCCAATAAGAGTACCTATGTACATACACAGGCTCTTGATAAACATCTTCCTACATAGAGGGAAGCCAATGATACCTACTTACTTATCACCCCAACATACAATTTGAGCTTGTTAGATCATCCCCTTTGGTTCGAGTCCCCATTGTTCCACTCACCCTTTCACACTTTCTCATGGACTTTGACAACAATGACTATGAAAAGTGAAATGAAGTCATTTGAAAAGAGTCAAACATGGTATCTAGTACACTTGCTAAAAACAATCAAGCATTGTTGATAAATGGGTTTATCAACTTAAACAACACACATCTAAGATCTCTCAAAGACAAAGGACAAGTTTCAACTTGTGGCCAAGGGGTTCCTGTAGTAGTACAAAGAAAATGTTGATGAAATATTCTCAACAGTTGTATAGATGACAATGATGATAATGTTATCATCAATTTCTACCAAGGAAGATATAGAGTGGGATTGTATGAATGTGAAAACAACTTCTCTTTGCAGAAATCCAAATGAATAAGGAACAACCCGAGGGGTTTGTAGAAGAAGTCATGGAGTAATAAAGGATATCATTTGAAGTGTTAAGGATCAACAGGCTAATTCCAAGAAAGTCCAAGGAGGACATTCAAGTCTTGAATTAGAAGTGGAAATTGAAGTTTGACATGAAAAATTTAATTGGGGGAAAGCCACATAATAGGTCACAAATAGCATGTGATAGACTAATAAAAAAAGATTCATTTATCACCAAGAGGAATATATCAACAAGGTACTCAAATGGTTCCACAGGTGTGGAGTGCAACCCCTCGACACATCTCTACCAACCTAAAACAGGGTGAGCAAGGCAAACTACCCATAGTCCATAATGCCAAAGGAACAAATGAAAAATATTCCTACTCATCAATCATTAGAACTTTGATGTATAGTGTGGTGGGCATATGTTTTTATGGAGTGTATGTAATTCGAGTAGTAAACCATTTCAAATCTAGCAAAAAACATTGGGAGTCAGACGCAAATAAGATGAACATGAGGTATGTAAACAATAGGTTACACCAAGGATTGAGGCATGGTTCTAGTGAAGTCATGATTTGATTGACCATAGCATGGTCTTGTTTATATGCCCTTTCCCCTTTATTATTAAGATTACTATAACAGTATTTTGTTTTGTGCCTATTTTTATTTTTATTTTATAAAATGGCTTAAGAAACCTAGATTTGGTATATTCACATGAATAATTCGTTTTAGAGTTTTTTAAATAAAATTTAGAGTTCGTAGATTGATAAATTATCTACATTTATTATTAAATTTCTTATTGTGTTTTGAATGCTTGATATAAAGTGCACTATGAGATGTGGACGGTTGTTTTATTGCCTTATGAAGTGTTTTTTTGTGAAATTGACTCTTGATGTTGGGACACTTGTGTTGGGGATAGGACAACTAAGAAGAGGGTAAACTAGACAAAGATTGGCAATCTAAGTCCTAAAAGAATCATGTCATTGAGGTGGAGCCTCTAGTTTTCGATGAACATTTCAATGTGTTTATTTTCATTCTTGTTCAAGTTTTTTTTTAAAGGTTTTAAATTAGCTACTTGGGATGTGACATCTATATGGAGGTATAACATTGCATCCTTCTCTCTATACTTGGGATAGTTGTATGACATTATGCCTTCTGTGGGAAGGAAATGGAAGGGACCAACTTTGGAGTCCTGTAGTGATGGGAGAAGGGATAAATCGTAGTGGTCACCAGCGACACGATGGTGAGGGAAATTTCCTTATAAAGAGACAAACTAGTGTTTTCATTGGGCATGATGGCCGAGGTATTAGTTCTTTCTTCATCTGAAGCCATCGGTTGGTCAAAGCAAAAGAGTGGGTTGAGGGATGGAAAAAGTAACTTGGCTTCCAAGGTAACATGGGAAAAGGAGCATGTTCTAGAAAATCTTTGGTGGCCACGTAGGATGTCTTAAAGTTGTCAAGGCTTTGGGCACTAGAGAGTTACATGTAGAAGTGTGTGCAACTATGGTTGTTGGTAGTGGGAATGGAATCAAAGTACATCCATTACGCTCGTCTATTAAATAAGAACAATTCATTGTGGTTTTAAAGTGTTAATTACGAGGCTTGAGGTTAGGTAAACGTACCAACATGGTTGTAGTAAATGAGGGCGAAATAAGGACCCTTGACATATATGTTTTTTTTAAAACAACATATATATGCAAATGCCTCGCATATCTCTTATACGCATGAAACATTAAACAATCAAGAAGAGTAACCTCCTTGGTTGGCTCAAGTGTTTAATGCATTTGTTCTCGAGGTCTCAAGTTCAAATATGACTAAGACCATACAATATTGTTGATACATATGACTATAACACATGTTTAGACTTGAGGTCTAAGTGCACTTTGGGGTCCCCTTAAAGAGCCGAAACCACATATGTGGGCACCGAAACATAGTTTATTGTTAACATTTTTTTCGTGTATAAACTATTCATGACGCGAACATACATGGTTGAGCCTCGGGGAGCCACCATGAAAAAATCGATATAGAAATCAGGGAAAGACATTTATTTGTCACCCCCATGGTTTTTAAAACACCTTTGTGTTACCATAGTAACCTGATCTTGAACCTCATCTCATACGTCTAGAGGGGTATTGACGTGAGATCATGATATCGATTAATGTTTGCCCATGATATGTTTACATCACGACATGATGTTATGACTATCTCTCTGACTTATCCTATTTCTTTCAAGAAATAATCATTTAATGGCTCAAAATAACGACCCGATGTCATCCGCTCAAGCAGAAGGAACTCAAGGGAATCCTCCTAGACAAATGTCCATTGAGATGTATTTTTCGCAAATAACCCAATACCTTAGTTTCACCGCTCAACTGATGACTAAACTTTGGCAATCTCAAAGTGCTCTCGAGGCACGTGTCATTAGTCTACAACGTGAGACTAATAGACCTGATGAGCGACAGGGTGAACCATCGTTTGTCATTAAGCCATTTACAGGAGACAAAAAGGAAAGAACCGAAGAAGCAATCTGCACGTGGCTGGGCCAAATGGGAGTCTCATTTTGAGCTCTATCCCACGCCAGATAGTACGAAGATTGCATATGTCGGCCGAGAACTAGGGGATAAGGCCGCCACCTGGTGGCGTGGGCTCCGTACTTTGGGGAAATTGCCCGATACTTGGACAGATTTTGTCACAGTTTTCAAGGGCCAATTTTTGCAACCTCCCTCTCGAACCGAGGCAGCACAAGCTTTAATGAACCTCTCTAGTCGGAAATTTTCCTCACTATAAGACTATGTCCACCATGCTAGAACCCAAATTCAAAAATTGGGTCTAGAAGGGGACAACTGGTCAATAGCTTGTTTTGTCAATGGCATCCCCAATTCAGACTATCATTGGATAGTGCACGGTAAGGATCCAAAATCCTTCGAAGAGGCCGTTGAAATAGTTCTTCGCTATCAACACACTTCGAAGAAGGACCACAATAAACCCAACGAAGCGCCCGGGACTAAGCAGTCGCAATTCGCTGGGAAACGCAAGACACCCAACGAATTCATGGATCGCGATTGTAAGCGACAACATCCTTTTTGCGTATTCTGCAAAAAGAAGGGTCATACAAAAGATCAATGTCGAAAGCTCCAATGGAAAGAGCACGACAACAAAGCTAAAGCTGCAGACCATAAAGGTCAGATTCCTAATGTCCTTCAGGTCTATACACATCATTTAAGTAATTATCAATGTTCTTTCCCTCACTATGTATTGGGTCCCAATGATTTACTACATGCAAACAGGTATATCAATGGATCTCCCGTACAATTTTTGTTTGATTTGAGAAGCTCACACAACTTTGTGAATGATCATTTGGTTCAGATATGGGGAATCCAACCCACCGTAAGTGATCACACCTACACGGTGCACTTGGCCGATGAAAGAGTACAATACATCAACGGGGCGATTCATTCATTAGGAATTTCTATTGACACTTATATAGAGGAAGTAGACTTCCATGTAATGAATCTTTGTACCACCGATGTAATACTGGGTTATCCCTGGTTTTATAATAAAAGCTCTTCTTTATCTATTGATTGGGTTCATCATTCAATTACATTTGTACTGAATGATTGTATTCATTTTATTCAATGTGTAAAAAAACAATCCCTCTCGATTGTTTCCTCGTGTCCATCTAAAAGGTCAAACGCGTTGTTTACTGATCTTCTAAAAGGTCAAACGCGTAAGTCTACAAAACCTATTGTGTGGAATGCTACACTAGACCTCGCCTTTAAGGAACTCAAGGACCTGGTCTGCAAGGCTCCTTCACTTCTTTTACCTGATCCTTCAAAACCTTTTGAGGTTGAAACCGATGCAAGCGATTATGCTATAGGTGTTTTCTTATATCAAGATGGTAAACCAATAGCATTCGAGAGTAAGAAACTTGATTCTACTCAATGTCGGTATACCATTCAAGAAAAGGAATTATTTGCAGTTATACATGCACTCAAAACATGGCGCCATTATCTTTATGGAAATCGCTTTGTGGTAACTACAGACCACGAGTCCTTGAAATATTTTTGTGACCAACAAGACCTGAAAGGTCGTAAGGTACAATGGGCTAATCTCATTCAGGACTTTGATTTTTCCATACGATATCGTAAAGGTTCCATGAACACTATCGCTGATGCACTAAGTCGCATCTGTGAAGTTAACACGCTTAGCTTCACTGAAATATCATCAGATCTTTATGATCACCTTCGAGGAAAGTATCCTGATGACAGTTATTTCGCAAAATACTGGGAAAAAGTTGAGTCTTGAACAGACACCACCACATCCTCGAAGGAATACTTCCACATTGCTAATGGTCTGCTCTACCGTAATGGGAAGGTTTGTGTTCCAGATTTACCCGAGGTCAAAAAGAGGATTCTTTTTTAATGCCATGATGCACCCTCAACAGGGCACCCTGGAATACATCGTACACTCGTTCTCATCTCCACTCAATTTTATTGGCCTAAGATGCGCCCTGACATACATAAGTATGTGACTAAATGTCACCAATGTCAAGTTAACAAAGCCGAGCGACTTAAAGCCGCAAAGTCGCAGGACTTTTACATCCTTTGGACATTCCCAATAATAAGTGGGAAAGTATATCCATGGATTTTATTGTTAGCCTTCCTTGCACCCAAAAAGGCCATGAGGCCATCTGGGTTGTGGTTGATCGACTAACTGAAATGGCCAGATTTATTGCTACTAAAACCACGGTAACAACTCTTGAATTGGCTTACCAATTCATTGACGAGTTATTTTGTTTTTATGGGTTACCGATGGATATCGTGAGTGATCGAGATCCAAAATTTACTAGTGACTTCTGGATGCAAGTCTTTAAGAAGTTAGAAACTATGTTGAGCATGAGCTCCACGGATCATCCTCAATCTGATGGACAAATAGAACAAGTAAATCAAATTATTGAGGACATGCTTCGAGCATATGTTGGTGCAAAACCAACAAAATGGGAACGTTATCTCCCAATTTTGGAGTTTGCTTATAACAGCTCCAAGCATACGTCGACGGGATATAGTCCTTTTATGTTGATGTATGGTTTTCAGCCACGAGCCCCAATTGATGTTAATATACATCATGATGAGTTGCGAAGTATGCAAAACTTTCTTCAAGATATGCAAGATATGTTGCATATTGCACGAGATAATATAAAAACAGCTCAAGATAGAGTGCATTTTTATGCCGATCATCATAGGCAACCTCGTGTATTCAACCCTGGACAGAAGGTATTTTTACGTGTACCTCACAATTCTAAGACATTGTCTACGGGTAAGTGCGCTAAGTTAGCCCCACGGTTTTGTGGACCTTTTACAGTCCTCAAACGCATTGGGTCATCAGCCTATCGTCTCGCTCTTCCCGATGGTGTTGGAATTCATCCAGTCTTTCATGTGAGTCGTCTAAAAGAACTTCTAGGTTCTGGCGACAATACAGTTACAACTGAAACTCTGGTTACTTTTGAAGAATTATCTTCTAAACCACATGTACCAGAAAGAATTCTTGATGTTAAAACAAAAAAATTACGTACTAAAGAAATCTGAGAATTTAAAATAAAATGGATGGAGAAATCAATAAAAGATGCCACATGGGAACGCAAAAATACTCTTAGAACTAACTTCCCTAACTTTCCATTGCAAGAGTGCAATGTTTTAAAGAGGGGGAGTATGTTACGAGCATGACCATATAATATCCCGTGGTGAGAATTTACCGTAGTATTCTATACACGTGGATAAGTATGTGTTGAACAACAGTGCTCGGCCGCAACCGAGGAATAGGATCAACTTCACAGAAAACAGGAAATACAAATTGCACGAAGACAATAGAGAGAAGAGTACACAGAATGTTTTACGTGGAAAACCCTAAATGGGAAAAAACCACGGGAGTCCTCAAACTCCAACTATCACTATAAACAGAGATGTACAATGGTGAAGCTACAAGGCAACAACCTTGAGCTCACTGTCTTCGCCACAGGCGGCGGTAATACACAGAGGCAACGACCTCTTCGTCTCTCTCTCTCTCTCTCTCTCTCGGCTGCTCACTTAGCTCCCTCTAAGTGGAAAACCAGAAAAATGAGTAACAACCCAAAACTGTTTGCCCTAAGTCATATTTATACACATATGACTTTCGCGCTATTTACAAATATAGCCTCGCATCCGGATCTCTCTCCGGGTACATTCGTCATCCGGCTCCGGAACCGGGTCTTCATCATCCGGATCCGGAACCGGGTACTCTTCATCCGGCTTCATGCCGGGTGCTCTTCATCCTCCGGTTCCGTAACCGTAACCGGGCTTGCCGTCATTTATCTCCGGACATCCCATCCGGAGGGACCGAAATCCCAACAAACTCCCCCTTCACTTCGGCATGGGATGTCTCTCCAATCCGATCCTCTTCCGGCATGCTTCCAGCTTGTCGGGTGTGAGCACCTTGGTCAGCATATCCGACCCGTTCTCGTCCGTGTGGATCTTCGTCAGCACGAACTCCTTGTCTTCTATCCTTTCCCGGATCCAGTGGTATCTACGCTGGATGTGTTTCGTCCGGGAATGGTAAGCCGCGTTCTTCGCAAGGTGGATGGCACTCTGACTGTCGCAGTAGAGTCGGTACTCCTCCTGCCGGATCCCGAGCTCTCTAATGAAGTCCTTCATCCATATTATTTCCTTGCCGGCTTCAACAGCCACCATGTACTCCGCCTCCGTGGTTGACAATGCAACCGTCTTCTGCAGCCTCGACTGCCACGAAACAGCTCCCCCTGCATACGTCATCACATACCCTGATGTGGACCGGCTGGTATCTGCATCAGCCGACATATCCGAATCGGTAAAGCCGTCGAGTTCGGGCTTACCGGAGCCGAATCGGAGGCACACGTTTGCCGTGCCCTTCAGGTATCGGAGTATCCACTTGGCCGCGTTCCAGTGCTCTTTGCCGGGATTGCTCATGTACCGGCTCACCACTCTGACTGCATATCCTATGTCTGGTCTTGTACACACCATTGCGTACATCAAGCTTCCGACGGCAGAGGCATATGGTACTTTCATCATGTCCTCCTTCTCAGCCTTTGTCTTGGGGCTTTGCTTGTTGGACAACTTGCAGTTTGCAGGGAGGGTTGACCCGACCGGTCTTGCTTCCGACATGTTGAACCGGTGAAGCACCTTTGTCACATACTTCTCCTGTGACAGCCACAACTGCTTCTTCTTCCGGTCCCGGATGATGTGCATCCCTAGTATTTGCCTCGCCGGACCCAGGTCCTTCATTGAGAAAGTTCGGTGAAGCGCTTTCTTTAGCATCCGTATCATGACCTGGTCCCGTCCGACGATCAACATGTCGTCCACGTACAGGAGGAGTATTAGAAAGTCTCCTCCTTCGAACTTCTTCACAAACATGCAGTGATCGGACTGCGTTTTGTGGTACCCTTCGTCGGTCATGAAGGAGCCGAACTTCCGGTACCATTGCCGGGGAGCCTGCTTCAGTCCGTAAAGGCTCTTCTTCAACCGGCATACCAGGTGCTCCTTCCCTTTCTTCTCGAATCCTTCCGGTTGCTGCATGTAGATCTCTTCTTCGAGGTCACCGTGAAGGAATGCCGTCTTCACGTCCATCTGTTCTACCTCGAGGTCCATGCTTGCCGTTATGCTCAGCACCGTCCGGATGGAGGTCATCTTCACTACCGGGGCAAATATCTCGTCAAAGTCGACGCCCTTCTTCTGCTGGAACCCCTTCACCACGATCCTGGTTTTGTATCTCGGGGGGTTTCCGGCATCTCCCGGTTTCAGCTTGAACACCCACTTGTTTCGAAGTGCCCGCTTTCCTTTCGGCAACTCCACAAGTTCATATGTGTGGTTCTCATGCAGGGAATCCATCTCCTCCTGCATGGCACTTAACCACCTGCGGCTATGGGTGTCAAGCTTTGCTTCTTCAAAACTCTCCGGCTCCCCCTCGTCGGTTAGCAGCACGTGCTCTGGTTCCGGAAATCTCCGGGGGGCCCTTCTCTCTCTTAGAGGATATCTCCGTTCCGGAGCTTCGGTAACCGGCTCCTCCGCTTTCTCTTCATCCAAATCCATTTCGGGATCGGGGCCGGTTCCGGTATCAGTTTCGTCTTCCTCGGCCGGTTCTGTTTCTTCACCGTCTTCGGCCGGATCCTCGAGTGCTAACCGGTCCCTTGCCGGTTGGGACTACTCTTCGTAGAGTTGATCCTCACCGGTCGACTTGGGGCTCTTCATCTTCTTCTCCGACTCCCAGTCGGCGAGTGTCTTGTCCTCCATGAAGATGATATCTCGACTCCTGAATATCTTCTTGTCGACCGGGTCCCATACTCGGTAGCCGAACTCGTCGTTGCCGTAACCGAGGAATATGCATGGCCGGGTCTTTGGATCTAACTTTCCTCTCCAGTCCTTTGCCACATGCACGTATGCGAGACACCCGAACACCTTCAGATGCCGGTAGGACACTTCCTTACCGGTCCACACTTTCTGCGGCGTGTCTCCGTCCAAAGGTACTGAGGGTGATCTATTTATCACATACGTCGCCGTCGACATTGCCTCAGCCCAAAATCCCTTGGGTAATTTCGCATGTGCTAGCATACTCCGGACCCTCTCCATTATGGTCCGGTTCATCCTCTCGGCCAGCCCGTTCAGTTCCGGCGTCTTCGGCACAGTAAACTCGAGCCGGATTCCCTTCGAGCGACAGTACTCTGCGAACTGCCCCCGGTATTCCCCTCCGTTATCCGCTCGTATCGCTTTCAGCTTCTTGCCGGATTCTCTTTCCACTCTCGCGTGGAGTTCTTTGAAGACGGACAATACTTGGTCCTTTGTCTTCAACGGTGCCGTCCACAGCTTCCGGCTATGGTCATCTATGAATGTTACGAAGTACTGAGCTCCGCCATGTGACTTCGCTTCTACTTGACACACATCAGTGTGTACCAACTCCAATGGTGCGCTACGTCTCGTCGGTGGCCTTGAGTGGAAGGAGGTCCGGTTTTGCTTACCGGCCAGACAGTCGGTACACTTCCCCAGGTGTACGTGCTTTACCGGTATCAGGTTGTCATCGGCAAGCCTCTTCATTCCCTTCTCACTCATGTGGCACAGTCTCTTGTGCCACAGCTCACCGGCAGTGTCGGCTGCCACGTTCAGCTCCTCCGGACATAGCCGGGAATTCATCAGGTACAGTGTATTGACCTTCCGGGCCCGAGCCACTATCAGGCTCCCTTTGCTGAACTTCATGACACCGTTCCGGATGCTACCCGTGTAGCCTTCATCATCTAGCCTCTCGGTCGAGATCAGGTTCAGTTGGACCTCCGGAACGTGTCGAACATCCTTCAACAGCATCTTGCATCCGGTTGATGTCATCAGCCACACGTCTCCTATGCCGGCAATCCGGCATGTGCCTTCATTTCCCATCCGGACACAGCCGTGCTCACCGGCTGTGTAGGATGAGAAGTATTTCTTCTCCGGGGTCAGGTGGAACGACGCTCCGGAATCGACCACCCAGGTCATCTCTACACCGGCAAGGTTCAGCTCCCTCTCTTCGGTAATGAGCATTATCTCTTCTTCACTTGTCGCGAGTGCCGTCGTTCCTTTCCGGTCCTGCCCTCGCCGATCCGGACCTCTCCGGTCCGTGGCTCCCCGGTATGCACCGTTTCTCTCCGGTGACTTCTTCGAATCGGTGTCGTCGGCTCCGTTGTCCTTTCGGTAATGCCGACAATTCTTCCGGAAGTGCCCCGGTTTCCCACAGTGGAAGCATGTGGGCCTTCCTCTTGACTGCGACTGGGTCCCTGACTTCTCCCGTCTTTGCGGACTCCGGTTCCATTGTCTTCCCCGATCCGATTCGGTAAGCAGCATCTTCGGATCGGAAACCGGTTCTTTATCTCTCCGACGCGCTTCTTCGTTCAAAATGCTTGTCTTTACCGTTTGTAGAGACAAGTTATCTTCGGTGTAGGAGGTGCTGAGAGTCACCACCAAGTTCTCCCAGCTTTCCGGCAATGTACACATCAGAATGATGGCTTGCATTGCATCCTCCAGCGGGAACTTGATCGCCGCAAGCTGGTTCACGAATCCCATGAACGTGCTCACGTGTTCCACCATATTCTCGCCGTCCCGGTACTTGAGGTTCACTATCTTCCTCATCAGGGAGGTCCGGTTCAACGCATTCTTCCTCTCGTAGAGGCCCGACAGCTTCTTCCACATCTCATATGCGTTGGTGTCGTTCGCCACATGTTGTAGAACGCTTACATCGACATATTGCCGGATCGTCGCTACAGCTTTCCGGTTCAGGAGCTTCCACTCCGACTCTATTACCCCCTTGGGTATCTCGGCATTGTCGATAAGTTCATACAGGTCTCGGACGATGAGAAGGTCTTCCATCTTTATCTTCCAGTCAGCGTAGTTCTGTGAGTTCAACACCATCATGCCCGGAGGCCCACTACCACCGCCTTCCATTTTCTGTGCTACCGTCGCTCTGATACCACTTTGTTGAACAACAATGCTCGGCCGCAACCGAGGAATAGGATCAACTTCACAGAAAACAGGAAATACAAATTGCACGAAGACAATAGAGAGAAGAGTACACAGAATGTTTTACGTGGAAAACCCTAAATGGGAAAAAACCACGGGAGTCCTCAAACTCCAACTATCACTATAAACAGAGATGTACAATGGTGAAGCTACAAGGCAACAACCTTGAGCTCACTGTCTTCGCCACAGGCGGCGGTAATACACAGAGGCAACGACCTCTTCGTCTCTCTCTCTCTCTCTCTCTCGGCTGCTCACTTAGCTCCCTCTAAGTGGAAAACCAGAAAAATGAGTAACAACCCAAAACTGTTTGCCCTAAGTCATATTTATACACATATGACTTTCGCGCTATTTACAAATATAGCCTCGCATCCGGATCTCTCTCCGGGTACATTCGTCATCCGGCTCCGGAACCGGGTCTTCATCATCCGGATCCGGAACCGGGTACTCTTCATCCGGCTTCATGCCGGGTGCTCTTCATCCTCCGGTTCCGTAACCGTAACCGGGCTTGCCGTCATTTATCTCCGGACATCCCATCCGGAGGGACCGAAATCCCAACAGTATGAGGGTTAAACGAGAGTGTAAAGAAGGGGAGGATTACTTTTAAATCCTCGGGATTGAGACAACCCATTATGCCAAGTGTGAACATGGTTGGGGGCCTTGGGTATCGCTATAAATAGAGGCCTAGCTACCCTCATTTCAGGATCTTGTTGACTATGTCGAGACTCTGCCTTGTGGTGGGTCAACTCTTGTAGCGAGCGCGACAACACCAGGTACGACTCGATGCCACGGCGGTGGTATGGGACGACGATTAAGGCTCGAGTCCGTCTCGATCCCTTCACTCGGGGGTGGTCGGGTGGATCGGCACCCTTCTTTCTCTCTCTCCTTTCTTTCTATCTACCTAGATCTATCCTTATCTAATGCTTACTTTAGTACATGTCTCTAATATTGGCAGGGGTTCGAGAACCGGAGAGCTTTGCCAAAGCCGCTAAAGATCCACGATGGGTTGAAGAGATGAACGAGGAGATGCAAGCTCTCAGCAAGAATGAGACATGGGATCTCGTCCCTCACTCATTGTAGAAGAAGGCAATCGGTTGCAGATGGATATACAAAGTGAATTATAATGCCGACGGTTCCGTTAAGCACTACAAACTACACTCATAGCAAAGGGCGACACACAAACACAGGGAGTCGATTATGAAGAGACCTTTGCCCCGGCTGCAAAGATGACAACCGTGTGGACCATGATGGCGCTTGCTACAGCGAAAGGGTGGCACCTCCACCAAATGGATGTGAAGAACGCTTTTCTTCAAGGCAAATTAGAAGAGGAGGTGTACATGGTACAACCACCCGGCTTCCAATCCAATATTCATCCGAAAGCCGTCTGTCGACTCAAGAAGCCTCTCTACAGCCTT
>NW_028231194.1:0-16195 GCF_043228905.1 Azolla caroliniana | reverse complement strand
GGGGTTCTTTCATATGTGATATGTGTCGCCCGATTTTATTCAGGGGCTTGATCTGGAACCATGGATGTCTGTACAGAGGACAGGATCATCACTTCAGGGCTTCTGAAGCTCACATTTTACACATCACACCAGCGGTCTGTGATTTTTACCCAAGGCTGGCTTCCTTTATTACATGGGCCATACAATACAACCAAATCTCATACCATACTTTTTCTTTCCTTCACGCTTTTCTTGCTACTTCCTTTAACACAGTTCTCAGAATGTTAAGTACTTAGGTACCGATAATCTAGTACCTCACTTAGTCTTACTAATTTTGCTATATTTATTTTGGTTTGTTCTCAAATATTAGACAACATTTCAAACTGCAATCTCCCATCTGTTCTCATAAGCCATGTTGGCCTCTTAAAAGCTGTCAATATATCATTTTTTCCTTTTTTATGTCCTTGACCTTGAGCCTGAGCTCCTGTTTTAATATTAAGACCCTCCAACCTGACAGTTTTTCATACTCAGTCTAAACGCTAAGTTACCATATGTGCTCATCATCTGGATCCACACCTGAATGCTGCTTTGCCTTTGGATTTCCAGTTCCATTGCTAGATTGCACTCCACTTCCTGAGATAAGTTGTTAGGATCACTCCGGAAGAACTGACAAGAATTGTTGGCTGGTCGATTAATGTCTAATCTGGTTGTCACATTCCTGATGACTCTCCATATTTGACCCGGACTACTTCTTATTCTTCCTCTCTTCTGATATAGCTCCTTGAAGGGATGCCTCCAACAGATATCACAAGACCAAGTTCATACTATCTGCACAGACAGTACACAAAAACTTACATTCCTATTATGATGAGACTAAGTCCTTAACAGTCACAGCCTCTCGTTGGTTATTAATTCAGCATACTGACTCTCTTTGGTCACTCTTCTCTTCATGCCTTTCTCACCCTTATATAGGTTTTCAAGCACTAGTCTGCCTCTTGTACTGGTTTGGACGCCCAGGTATGGTCATCCTAGGTTTCGTTCCATTGGCAACTGTGCTGTAATTGAAGCTCAGCCCTTGCCCCTTGTTTACTTCAATCCTTTATACATTTGTCTTTTATTTTTGGTACTCTAACATCATATCATTTTATATTAGTCCGTCTTCTCTGAATCATATTTTTTCTTCACATTATCGTGCATAATCATTGTCTTGGCCTTGCATAGAGGCTGATTAACTTCAATCCATATCTTTACAGGAAATTTATTAGAAGGTATACTATTGCACTGTTTCAATGACCTAGATATGCATGGTCAAAAAGATGAAGATTTTAAATTGACTACAATAATTGGGAAATCTACTTTGCAACATAAAATATCTAACTACTAATTGTTCTTTAATTAATATGCAAAATACGCATGAACTTAAATTATTGTTTTCACATGAACTTAAGACCTCAGCTTTGTTGAAGCAAATATAGGTAATTTGGAGAATAACCAAAAGCATGTATGAATCTCTATACACATATTTTGGTGCATTTTCCCCCATCTTTATTTCACTCTGTTCTGCACTGTGTAGACAACCATTGATTTCTATGCGTATCGGCGACGACGACGTCAAGCTCGAAGAGAAGCAAAACTAAAAGGAGAGGTAAATAGGTCCTTGTTATTTAAAAAAGAATTTATATATAAATATGGTAATAGCTCAAAACCTTGATCCTTCTTAAGCTCTTTCTAGAGACAGGATGTAGTTCAATATGTAAATCCATATGACATGGGAAGACTACAAAATCTAAGGTCCCTGTTTGATAGAGGGGGTTCCTACTGGTGGCTGCTGATGCTTTTACCACACAAACTTCCTCCGAGAGGAGATGGCATGCATTATCCAAACAAGAATGCTGATGGGCAAATGAATGAATTCCTGCCTACACTCGCAAGAACTTCAGACGATGATGATGACTTCTCATCCTGATGATGATGATAATGATTAACATCATGAATATTCCCACCCATTTATATCTGCTGTCCTGCTCATGTATAATCATTAAACGCTCTTTGGTTTTGTTTTATACACAAAAAAATCCATTTTTGTACCATTTTTGTAAACATTGTCTCCTGAAAATCATAGTTTGTGACAACGTCAATGTTTATCTACAGCTATTTTTAGAATCAAACTACTAGCACACATAATGTCAGTTTAAATTGAGAGTAGTTTTTTACAATCAAAACCACAATGTTAAAGTTGTGAAGGATAATTTTTAAACTGCCATAACATGTCATATATTACTTTGGTGTGTATTGATAATAGAATTATAAGCAAACTTTGGTGTGTGTTGGTATCTGAACTATCGAGTCAGTGCTCTCATATTGTTTTGTTTATATTATTTATCAAATGATAAAATAAGAAATTAATCTCAGTTTGTTGATTTTCTAGTAGTGAAATGTCACGAAGTAAAATTAGGAACGGAATTTGAAATTTCTCACATAAGAATTTGTGAAAAAAAAAGATAACCAAACATCAAATTCTCATGTCTTAGGAGGTAAAAATGTGGATGTAATGTTTTCGTGCATCTGAATGTGTCACGTGCTCAATGGATACAATATTTAACTTAAAATCTACGCAAAAAAACTAATAAGAAAGGAAGATTTAGCTTAGCCATTCCTTTAAGTGCAAGGATATGGAACCATGTCATCAGATGACGTGGATGTCATGGACAGTTATAATGGATGCGATATAAGAAGAGATTTATTGGTTCGTTTTCATCCTCAAGGATAAGAAGCCAGGGCAACATATGAAATGTATACAGAATTGTGGTGGTTAATATATAAAAGATGGTAGCAGGTAGTGGAGGGAAACCTCAAAAGTGAGGTGCACCTTCATGTACCATGGGCTTGAGAGTTAGGTGCTTTTATGGCCATGCATGCACGTAAAAGCCATGCCATCGGAGCTCTGCAAGGAGGCGTAGGGCATCATCGCGAGTTCTGGGAGCGAACCTGGCCCAATGATAGGCATGCATGCTAGGGTGGTCATAATGCACTTCAACAAAGAGCTCATCCACGATGGCAGCCATCTCCGGGTCCTGCATCCAACGAGTGAGTATGGGCCACTCGCTCCCTTCGATATCCATCTTCACAACCACAGTGTCATGGGGGTGGAGGCGGAGCTCCTCCTTTATAAACCGCGTGATGTTCACCGCCTTATTCTCCTCATCGTCGAAATCACTCACAAACTTGTTATAGAGGTGAATTCTAGACAGCATCCAAGCAG
Organism: Azolla caroliniana; assembly: GCF_043228905.1. NCBI lineage: Eukaryota > Viridiplantae > Streptophyta > Polypodiopsida > Salviniales > Salviniaceae > Azolla > Azolla caroliniana. The sequence continues at coordinate 12,954 of NW_028231194.1, read as the reverse complement.
GCACGCCGGACCTGGATTTGACACTTAACGAGAAGTGGTTAGGGCCGGCGTAGTTGGTAGCTTCATCAAAGCTCCCTGGTGAAGGGATCCGGAGGAGGTTTGGGTCGATTTCGAACGCGTGAACCTCAGTGAAGTCACAAGGGTACATTCGCATAAACCAAGTGATGCTTGTCGAGAAGGCATTCGCGCCCAAATCTAGGTAAACTCTTCGCTTCGCCTGGTTCACATCTACATGGCTGCCCAGAAGCCATGGAAGCACATGTGTTTTGTCCTCTACATCGCTCGTCATTCGGAGAGCGAAACCCCTCCGGAAGTTGTTGTCCGGGTCGAGCTTCTCGATCAAGTGTCCTTTCACACGGCAAGTGGCCGCTTCACCAGTCCATTTCATTTGCTCCCATGGATCCTCCTCTGCTTCTTCTTCTGCTTCTACTGCTCCTTTCTTGGCTTTCCTCTTCCTCTTCCTCGTCTCCTTCTCCCTGTCCATGTGTCCTTCGATCGTCTTGCAATATGCATCGGCCTCGGAGATAACATCTTTCTTAGCAATCCATGGCGACCCTTCTAGGTTTCTTCCATGACAGTTATCGGTGTCGGAGGTGTGGTTGGCCACAAGGTCGATGACAATGTAGCCTGAGAGGAGGAGGATGAAGGCATAGAGCACCCATGGATGCACAGAGAGGGCAGCCATGCCCATCCTTCTCAGTCTGTAATATATAATATACAACTTCACAGGAAGGGAAGGGCTAACTAACGTATGTATAAAGAAGGGACTCGTTGCAGTCATGGGAATGTGAAACAACTGCAAAGTGTATATATGTATGTATATATATAGCTAGCTATATATATAAATATGTATATGTATATGTATGTATGTATGTATGTATAAATGTATGTATGTACATATGTATAAATGTATAAATGTATAAATGTACGTATGTACACATATACATGGTGTGTTATATCTATATTTTCCCATTCACAAGAAGGCAGACCAACTGCTCTTCCAATCCAATCCAATACATAAATATTGTGAAGCTAATCCCATGTATGTATAAACATTTAAATACACGTGTTTCCTACATGAATTGTAAACCGTATTGTGCTTCGTGTTATAACACAACCCTGTATCAGCCATTCATGTTTAGTTATAATCTGGCACTTTGGAGATGGGACGTAAATTGATTGCATGCATTTCGCTTCCAAAGAGTCGTTTATACAATTTTCTCATGCCCTTGCTTTTCTCTCAGAAACATGTAGAAGCCGTAAATGTCCAAAAACGGTGTGATCTTATTGTTTGAGGAGATGCACCACTAATCATGTTAAGATATGCTATCATTATAATCCTATTAAAGAACTTGATATAACAAACTTCATTGCTTTCCTTTACTTTCGCCTCTAGTAAGGAAATGCTTTTCCCGTGCAAAGAATGCTCATCTATCTATTCTAGATGGGGAGATGGCATCTTGTTACAAATATGAAGGTATTACCCTAGATCTTAATATGTTCATAGCTATACCAAAACAAGTGTATTTAAATGTTACCACAACTCAATCTAGGCGTCCCTTCTATCATCCATTCTTTAGATTCATTGACTATTTAAGAAAAGCATGGTACGTAATTAAATCAATCACATCATGACAAAATAATTGAGCATGGATTCACATCACATGTACTTGCCCATCCACACAAAAATATGAAGCACTATCCAATCTTTGTTATGAATTTGAAGATACCTCACCTCCACACTAATGGTAGAAGCAAATATCTGTATATATACATATTACAGAATTTATGCCATGTTATTTATCTACAAGTTACAACCATACTTCATTGTCAAAATTCAATTAAAAGAATTTGGGTATAAGATTTTATTTATGCAGCTTCTGTACTACTACCAAGTAGGCTTCGGTACTATTACCGGGTAGTTAAGAACTCAACATCACAGCTGTCTTGTCCAAACCAAGTCTCTGCGCAAGTAGTCATGCTACAAAAACCTGGGCAATATTACATGCAATGGGCAAACCATACCAGAAGCCGTTAAATTACCCAAAACAAGGCAACTGGAACACCACATAAATATATTTATTACACCTCAGCTCAAGAGTCAGAAAAAAAAGGGCAGCATAGCAACCTCTATACAAAACTGCAAAGCAGATTAACTGCCTTAGCAGAGTAGCTCTCTTTCACATATGCTTACAAATTGGGAATGGTGTCAGAAGAAAACAGTCTATGAACTGCATTGCCAAACTTAATATGGTGCAAAGTGGGTCTCTTTTATATATATCCTTTTTGTAACCAATAACACTTTATTTGCACTGCTATTCGCAGCACAATCCTTTCGAAAGTAATCAGGACCTAAACACCAGATGATAAAATCGCACGAAAGGTCATCAGAACCCCAATCCTCCTCAGCAATCATAATTTTGCAATGATAGCAAATAGTCTCATTTGCAATGATTAGTCAAAGAATATCATTTCTCATTTTGTTCTTCCTTGGTCAAAGGCTTCCATGAAGTGCCGCCACCGCCCCGAACTCTAGCACCAGGTGTACCAGTCAGGGTCTCGCCACGCAGCGCAGCCACATAACGGTCTTCGGTGTTCTCCTTGGACTTAATTTCCTTGAGAAACTGACCAAGCCTTTCCTTGTTCACTCTAGCCATCAGCTGTCCACATACAAAGAGAGCATCAAAACATAATAAGGATACGAATACCAAAATACAAAACAAGGGTACCAGAAAGAAATTGGCATAAAGTTCATTCCCTAATCGGTTTCGTGCTCATCACATATTGTAAAAGCGCCCAAGACGAAACTCAAACACATTATAGAACACTGAAAGAGACATCACATTGACTCACTCTAAAAGCACCCAATGATAGTTGTACTTTTAACCATTCAGGAATCACCCATGCTTTGAAATTTTCATGTCTAAATGTGAAACTGAGTGGAACAGCAGTAATTATGTGAAAAGTGGGAGGAAAGAGTTAAGACCTTTTACTAGGAAAGGGATTAAGGAATATCAAGCAGTAGTACCACACAGTGTACTATAACCAAGGTCCATCTCAATTCTCAATGAGTATAATAAAAGAAGTATAAATAAGACATTAATCAATAAAAGTACGGAATTAGTGGAGTGTAAGAGAAAATTTACACTACGAGAGGAGTCTATGTCAATTCTCAATGCTTGTATGGGAAAAGAAGCATGAATAGAACATCATTCAAAAGGTGCAGAATTGGACAAGTGACAATCGACACTTCAAAGGGGATTCCATCGTAATAAGCACAGTTTTTGCCAATCGCTTAATGCATAGAACAGCCTCGAAATTATGACATCACTCCATACCATCAGTGTCCAAAGAGAGATGAAGTTTAATATCAACATTCATATAGTGTAATGCTAGGTGTTAGGCAGACAATCTCAAAAAAGTCTAGAACTAAGAAAAAGATGAATTAAACAATCTATACATACAATGCACATAATAATGAATAATGACCGGAGTACATTGTTCAAAGTATCAAAGATTAAATTGATCTATCTAATGAATTGAAACAAGTTGTTATGAAACTAATTCTGATTATTCATATAATCCAGCTTCTAAGATCCACTTCAAAAAACTTCGACATAATTCAGTAAAAAACACAAGTTTTTTCATAATTCTATTAAAAGAATAACCTTTTTGACTTGATTCATGAGTAGGAGATGAAGAACGATAAAACATAAATAATTGCATGTGAATGATTACATTAATAATATCCAAAATGTAAAATGTGTCATTTCAGTAATATATTCCCACATATTTTCGTTGCATATGTTTATCAACCTGCAAACCAAATGATGATTGTTGGATTTTGAGATCAAGAAACTAACATAACTTTTAAGATCTAGTTCTTTATCCATATATATCTAGTTAATACTAAAAGAATCTCTAATTTGTTTTGTTTGCATTCACACTCGAGTAAAGAAAGAAAGAAAGAATATTAAGAGGCCAAAATGGCCTGCAACAAAGAACAAGCGATTACATCTTAAAATATAATCTCTTGGAATCTCAGGTAAAGAATTTGTAATTCCTGATAAGCTCACAAAGGAGACATTTGTTCAAACCTTCACTGCACAAAGCATTTGATATTATCATCAAATGTGGACACAGTAAACTATCAATAACCAAGTCTTCATCATCTTGGCTTACAATCCTGATCCCTAGTTAATGAATTCTCATGTGTAGAATCCAGAGCTATAAATAGAAACACTTACATGCTCATCAAACCAACCATAGATGCCACTAATCAGTCCACAGAATTTTATAATTATTACCAATCCCATAAATTTTGAAGAATTTCATGTCAAAGCTTTCATCCAAAGTCTGAATGCTTTGAAACATTATACCTTTAACCGGAAGTAATTCTACAATTGAAGGATTTTAACCAAAATGCATTGACCTTCTTCTCATGTCTTATGACACCAACATTCTGATAATGGGACATCTTCTGTAAAGTTGTTTTGTACTACACTAGCGTATGAACATAGTAGAAAGGATGGTAGCTGCCATCCCTTCACTTAATGATTCCAAAAGGAAACCCATCTGCAAAAACTAATAATGAAATTACATCATTTGAAATAGCAGCCAAGAGAGGCCACCTAACAGTTTGTGGTTCAGCAGTAAATCTGGCTTGAACTAGAAGGTCTACCCACTGAACTGATGTAAGTCACAATGCAGAAACAAAGCCACAAGCAAAATACGTGCACAGAACAATATGAGGTTCACAGACAAACCCAGTCAGGAATATAGAAAGACATCAAACACAACCAAAATGCCATTAAACACCAGGAATGGCTTGCTTCTCACAGTTTAAGATCACAATGACAACACACGCTAAACAAAGAAACTAATAGATCTTCATGTTCCATTGAAGTAACTAACAAAAGGATTCATAGACATAGCCTTACTATCACAAAAAGACAAATAAATAAAAAGAAATTAAATAAATCCTGCGTATAATTCAGGTGACTATCAAAACAAACATTCCAAAGTTTAGTCTTCACACTGTACAAACACATAACCTGACCAAAACAAGATTAATCCATGAAAAAAATTTGAAACTGGACTAAAACATTCTTAAATTTAGTCTTAAGATAAAAAAGGACATATAAACTGAACAAGTAGAATAATCTAAACTTAAGTCTTAATATCACAAAAAGCCGCATGTAAAATCATCTACGTAACTAACAAAAAGAATTTCATAAACTTAGTCATGAGATGATGAAAGGACACAAAAAAATTAAATATAGAGCAAAGCAACAGTTGATCCACCATACCCAGCATTCACAATTTTCATGTTAACGATGACTCAAAAAAAAATTAAAAAAATTGCAATAACCTACATCAAAGCAACTTGTAATTTTCTATCATAACCATCATTTATCTAAGTAGACGCAAAGGAAAAGGGTGAAAAACAAACAAAATGGGTACACAATGAAATGAGCGACTTACATCTGTGTCTTGGCGAGCATGTTTGGAGAGGCGATGCTGAAGCTGAGGATCGTTGGAGGAGGTAGCGGACATGGTGGCATAGCCGAGGCCCAAGGGGAGCACAACGCAGATGGTAGAGAAAGTCAGGAAGAAACCCCTGGAAGCTTTGGAGGAGGCCACGATCCAGCGCCAGGTCCCACTCTTCTCATACAGGTAAGACATCCGCTGCTTGTCTGCGAGAGGGAAGAAGAGAACGTTTCGGAGAGACAGAGACAGAGACAGAGGCAGAGATAGACAGAGACAGAGACAGAGACAGAGACAGAGACAGAGACAGAAAGAGAGAGAGAGAGAGAGTGTGTGTGTGTGTGTGCAGGTTTTCTGTAATTCCTGAAATGCCCTTATAGAACTTGGGCAAGAAGGACATGAGATTAACTCATTTTGGAGGAAATGAGTGGTTTATCTGCTTCTCTACTTAGGGCGGCCATTTAGTTAGAGAACTCGTGGAAGCCTCTCACGCATTCCCTGGACACTTCATGACCCGCCCCTCGATGATAATACCATCGTATGATCTTATCGGAGCCCGCGCTCTTTTCCCTTCTGTTTAAGATCTCGCACCACTTATTGGGGCATCAAAATTAGAGCGTTTTTAACCTATATGTATGTATGTATCAAAAAAACTTGCTTGGGTACTTGTGCCTTGTTCGTACGTTGGTACCACCCACACGTTCATTTCCTACCGGAAAAAAATCTCATTTGTGTGTGTGTGTGTGTGTGTGTGTGTGTGTGTGTGTTGTGTGGGAACCTTTGAATAACACCTTTGAGACTGCCGACATCTTCTTGGAAGAATTGCAACTTAAATTTTATTGGGTTATGCTCGATTCATGTTGATATATTTGCATCCTTTCATGAAACATTGCCATATACTACTATTCCCATACATGTATGACATGCTTCGTCCCAATCTCATCTGGTTCCAAATTTGATGCGTACAAAGATGTGAACCCTCGTAAGGTATAGGCGGTGCGAAGACTTCAAACTTGATGTACGTCAAACGAAGATTTGCAAACTTATCATGTACACAGTTTACACCAGCTTGGTTACATATGTTACACTTATGCAATAATCACATTAACCTCTACTATAGAAGTCTAAGTTGATGTGGCAACAAAAAAATGTGAGGCTAAAAGCCTTTTTTGGGGGTTTACTTGAGTTGGAATAAATAAGTTATCAAACAATTATAGAGAAATCATTGTTCACATGGCACAATACCTCCTTTTCTTTTTGTAATAGAAGCATGGCATGCAACTTATATTCTTGCTTAATTGAGGCGGAAAACCATGAAACATATGCTCATTAATCAAAGACTCAATGCAAAAAAGCATCACGACAAAAAGGTGTGGCATGCAACTATTTGAGTTGACACGAGAGAGTGGGTGCAAGGAAAATAACCATATGTCTAATTGTCATGAAATAATGAATTATTTGCTTCATATTTGCATCCATAACAATAAATTGACCTTAGGAGGAAAAGACAAGAACCTTATCACGAGTCGAGATTATTAATACCATGTGAAAGAGCTTCATATTTTTAGGCACTACATATTACTTTTCTTTGTAGGTCATCAAAAACAAGTCATGGTCTCTTGTGGAGGTGATGTTACATGCAATTTTGCCAATAATGTAAGAAATCTTCACCTACATTAGTTTCCACCCTTCAATAGATTTCCACAAACACGATTGCTTGAGAATTAATTCTGGAATCTTGTGTTTCCAACGTACAAGTATTGTTGTTGCATTATCATCGGTGTTCTAAATTCTAATCTTCATTTGAAAATAACTACTTATACTAATGCATATATGCTTTATAGATCCAATTGCTTTCACTAGTGTATATATATAATTTATACATTCGTTCTTATAACAAAAAAGAATGTCTAAGCTAGGTACCCATCAAAAAGCTTTGTACCTCACTTGATGGTCCAGGGATAAGAATGGTCAATCATCTTATTTTGATTGTGAGACCAACGTAAAGGGCTTTAATAAATCCTATTTGCAGGTCATTGGGCCCAACCCCAAATGTTTGCAATGGTAAAAGAAGTTTTTTTTCAGTCCTCCCAATTTTTTAGACAAGCCCAATTTGAACTTCTTAGAAAAAAATGTTTTGCCCGATGTGAACCTTGAGAATAAATACATTTTTTCTTGCTCTTTAATCGATCAAACAAAACTTTTAACTCCAATTTAGGTTAATGGTATATGATTAATGGCAGTGTTCACATTTGTACCATCGATGATGGTTATTAGTATATTACTATATTAGTAGGCAGAAGTTGCCAATGGCACTCTAAATGATGCCATAAACGATAATGACAATGTCAAAAAGTATAGGTATCTAACAATGTGTCGGAATATATTGTCAAAAGCATTATGTTGAAGTAAAGATAGTGGTATTTATTATAATTTATAATGTGTCCATAATTATGCTTATTATCTAGACTACTTTGTATGTAGCTTTGCGAGGTGAAAAAGTAAAGTAACTTTGCTAAATTACTAATAGGGCATAGATTTAGGAATCATGTGCATAAATATTTTTTGCCTTAATTGCAATTCACTTTTGCACCATAAAGCCGAATCCAAAGCTTGCCCAAAACTTCATTCATGGGTGTCATAATATTATTATATGGCCACTTGGAGTTGCTTACAAGTTTTGTATATGCATCCTTGTCATTGTGACATAGAGTGAATGATTATGTTGACATGATAATTTTCTGTGCACCTATCATATGTATGATTGTCCCATGAGGAAGTGTCGCTTGTACGAAGAAAAACCCCCCTAAAATTCGATGTTTTGGTATTTCGAGTATAAAAAGGTAGTAATGTGCAATTTCTACCATGGGGCATTTGTTGGGATTTATTGTATCCTACGTATCAATATGTCTACCATCTAAACAATGTTTGTCCTATAATTTGTTACATGTCTTTGTTTGCCCGAGAATTAGACAATTGAGTTGGCAAATCAATATGCTAAACTAAGTTGTGGCATACATACTGAATCATGTCAAGATAAACATTAAGGAGGCTTAAATATATGTGAATTTATGAAGCTACGTAGTATAATATAATTACTACATCACGTTACCATACTTTGCTCCAAATATATTTCATTTCACCTATTACGGTGAATAGTATAGAGCTTGAACATAATAGATTAAGAGAATTGCAGAATAGCCCCCTTAGTTAGAATTACCAAGGACAATAATTAATTGTTTTAAGCCAATATCTGCAACAAATTATCAATGGTTTCCTTCATGAAAATATTGTATCCTATGTGTCTTGTGAATCAAATATGAGAACCAAACATTTGTTATGGTTACAACTTTATAAAATGATTTATTTACCACCTTTCTTCATCTAACCTTCAATATTTTACCCTATAATGGGTAAGGACATAGAAGTTTGAAATGGGTGGTCATAAATTGCAAAAATTGTGACGTTGCCATGTCACCCTCAATCTAAAGAAACTACATTGTGTGGCACTTGTGAGCACACCAATGGATTTCAGTCTCATTGCATGCAAGTGTTGATCATGACTCACTACCAATGATTTACTTTTTCTTTGAAAAAAAAGATACTACATTAGTATTAAGAATTAGAAACACCCTATGGCTATAAATAAAAGATGTACCTTTCGGTAATAAGCCACTTTCTAAATTCTAATTGTCGGCTTAAATAAATACTTCGGTGTAGAGTAGAAGCACTCCCGCTTAATCCATCTATAAAATATTCCTTTGTCCCAATGGCATGAAACTCCAATCGTTTGAGCTCCACATGTTGGGTGTTACTGTCTTGTTGGTAACCAATGATAATGCATCACACATTTGACTTATTATGACCTTCCATTTTGCTAATACATGATATTTCTACATTAAAACTTTCATAAGTTCCCAATTTCAATACGGCCTAATGATGATCGTTATTTTAAAGCAATTGAAAAAAAGAATGCCTTCTGATTAAACTAACACTCATCGAGTCAGTAGATATTAAGCAAGATAAAACAAATGTTTATAGAAATGATTTGTCACGCTTAAAAAAGTTAGAGAATCATATGTATTCTTTTACATGGTACAACAATATATTTTACTTTTCATCTTACCACAACTTTTTATAGATTATTTCTTATTCTTATAGATTCATGGAGTTGCCTTCAACATAAACATATGATCATCATGTAGGCTTGCATATTACAACATACACGTTGTGATATAAGACCTTAAGCATTACGATCATTAAGAAATATAATGATGCTCGTTTTGGATCGTACATGTTCACGATAGTTTATCTTGAGGTCATTCTCTCCAAAGAAAGGTGTGCCAAATGCTCATCATTCATGTTGACATCTTTATTTTTGGAAACATGCGTAGTAGGTTCTTCATCAAATCAATCTAGATTTTTATTATCAAATTTGTCTAACAAGCATGACCATAATTGATGAAGTTGGTCATTGTATAGTAGGAAGTAGTGAGGTACCTTGTTTTCTTATGATATCGAGGCTTCATAACATCTACTATATCATGAGTGGCAAATCGCAATTAAGTTTGTAGCATATTGAATCGTGGTTCAATTTGTATGCCCACATCAAAACCTTATTTATCAACCAACTTAAAAAGTTTATTCTTCTTATCTTCATACTTGGTATGAGTTGAATAACTCAAAGTTCCTATGTAAAACAACACATGCTTACAAACAATATATTACACGTGATCATGGATTGTATTAGAAATAAGCATTATTGTTAACGTATAAGAACAAAATGGAATTATTGACCCGTAAGTTGTGAGTGTGAATCCATGCATATCTTTGCCCATAAATGAAGTTACATGTTGGGATAAAAAATCGTGGAACCCCTTCAAGGGGTGCAACAAAAAACACATGTATATCATTTCTTTGTCACTATTTTGCCGTTATTGGATCAAACATGAGTTGGACCATTCGTTTGCAAGATTTTCCCTTGAATAAACAAAGCTAATTAAATTATGATCCAACTCTTACTTGTAGGTTGGCACATCAACTACTTGGAATTTTAATAACTTCCTCACAACATGATGACACTTCAACCATTGGAATTTTAATGATTCGCTCAAACAAGGACACATCAACAAGTTCCTAAAACAACAAAACTTTGATTATAAGATAACTGAATTCAGCTGTAACATACTAACAATGTCAATGGAATCAAATTCAACATCAAGAGATTTTCAACTTCAATCAGAGGAGATAATCTAGTGACAAAATGATGGTGAATATGAGCACAACACAGGTACTTGATGAAGAGAAAGATGTGAGGTGCACATATTGGGAGGTAAGAATTTGTTGTCCATACTCAAGAGGAAGGTTGGACTTTTCTAGCTATGGCGTGTTGATCATATGCCATATCAATGAATGGAATCTAATGATGAGAAATCTCGTAAGTAGTTAGTCGGTACTGCATAGTATGTGATATTGAATGATCTCCCCACACATTCCCATGTTATACGTCACAAAGCAATATATAGTTTCTTTAACTTGGGCACCTCTTATGAATATACGTTGAGTTTGACCAACTAGTAGATCTAAGAGTATGAGCAATACAACCATTATATGGCAACAATGGGGCACTAGGATGGAAGCGGAACTCCTCAAGTTTGAATTCAATCATATGGTGCGCTTTCACTATGTGATTGGCAAAAATGATATCTTAGTTCCATGTACAAGAGCCAAATTCAACTTTCCTTATCGAACATGGTAGTGTTGATTGATTGTCTCATGTATTTGCCACATATATTGTTCCATTGGAGTATGAGTAATAGGTTTTTGCACATTAGTCAACATGGAGAAGCATAAGAGGCGTGTATGCTAAAGGGAAAATTGTCTACATGCAATGACCCTTTGCATGGACCTTGACCTCTGAGGAGTTTACTTGATATAAGTTAATCCTATGACACCTCAGAGTGATTTAGATCCTTGTTGTAGGATTCTTGTATTGTTGTGTTGTATTAATCTATACAATATTGTTATGATAGAGAGAAGTCAACCTATTGCGAGAAGAAAGACGAACAAGGAGGGATAAATATATTCAAAAGAGAGCATAATTCCAATGTTTAAAAAAAAAGTGTTGTCTTCAACATTCCTTGACAACACTCTTGTGACAGAGTATTGAGTTATAAATATTTCTAGATTATATAAAGGTGTGTGAGAGAATGTTGGCTTGACAAATATCGTTGGGGCAATGTAGATTGATTTTGCCATTGAGGCATGATGCACATGTCATGGCTTTCTTCATATTTATCGTCAGGTGTCATCAAAGAGTGAGTATAGGAGTGCCAAGGACAATTGAGACCATGAATAATGGGATACAAGGCACATGGACTATACCAACACTAGAACATAAGGTGTCATCAAAGAGCAAGTATAAGGTGCCAAGGACAATTGAGACCATGAATAATGGGATACAAGGCACATGGGCTATACCAACACTAGAACATAAAGATAATTGCTCATGAAGTCTCATCCTTTCGAGGAAACTCTCAAACACCCAATTAACTTTGTCATAGTCTTGCTCCACTCAAATAAGCAATATTGGATACCTTGTCCCCTCGACAATACTCATCCCGTGCATAGAATTATACAGTTCATGTTTGGAAAAAACCATACAAAGAGCAATTGCGAATTAAAATGCAACATCATGCATCAACATGATATTAATGGCTCGCGGATATTTAGAAAACCTAGAGTTATCATTTTTATTTTGGTATGGATAGCTCGAATCCATGCATATTGTATAATTATCAATGTATTTAGACCTCCGGTAGATGTTAATATGTCTTACTCCCCTCCCATCTCAAGTGTACTATGGGTTGGGAGCAATGGATCCCTAGATGTAAAGATGCTTCATCATGGAGCCCATCAACTTTAACCTAAACCCTAAAGTAGCAATATGCTTGGGATGAGCTTTTCATGGGGGACTACCATTTGCATGGAAATTTGAAGTTATGAAAACTCGGGGGGTTAGGTTGGCTGGTAAGCTCGTGGATTTTCGGCCAAGTTAGCCGAACATTGTTTAATTTGAAGGTGTCAAACGACTTTTTCAAATTGCTAGGACAAGTTGATTGCTACAAGGTAAAGTTGACTAATTAATCAAATGGTAATAAATTATAATTATTGATACCTTTCTTCTTGCCATCTAGGTGTCCATTCTGTGTTGTTTAATAAAGCTTCAATGTGTGTGTGTGTGGGGGGGGGGGGGGCGTTACCACAAGAAATGGAGAAAGTTGCTTTTACATGAAAGGACAAAGCATAGTATGAACCATACGTAACATACGTGAATTCGAGAATGGTTCAACCATTCGAGCATGGTAAACACCATTTAAGTATGTATGTATGGTAAATACCATACTTTTGTATTTATTATTTATTTATGACAAAATAAAAAAAACTTTAACGTAAGAAAGTTAAGGT
>NW_028231193.1:0-16205 GCF_043228905.1 Azolla caroliniana | reverse complement strand
AGCTAATGGTCCTAAAACTCTAGGTGGTTTTGCGAGATTAGCCTAAGAAAAAGAGTAAAGTGATTCGCTCATCTATTTTGTTGTTGACCCTATTGGTTGAAAGGTGTAAGGTACGTACTTCTTATTTAGATCGGTTTGTAGGGATCATGGTGATGTGAGTCAAACCACGCATTGGGTCTTATTGTGGGGAGTCCATTAGGTCTTGCTATTTTGGGTAGTCTACATATATTGATAAGTTCTTGCATTTGTACTTTTAGTCTACTATGAGTAATGTGAAAGACCATCCTTTTGTTCCATTTATTTATGTGGAGAAGGTATGAATAATTGGCATAATTGCACCTATAATTTTGCTTGATTTAAAACTTCCCTAAGAATTCGTGTTAATGCCTGCAAGGATCGAGTGCCCTGGTTTATGTAGTGCACTAGTAGGTAGAACACCATTGAAGAATGGAACACAATTAGGTATTAATGATTGGGACTGAATTTCCCTTGGAAGGGAGCTGTGGTAACTTCTCCATATCCCATGAATCATGGAGACATTTTGATATGAATCTTCCTACTATATTGGTGGGGTAGCCATCTATTATTTCCATGGTCCCAACACAAATTTGGCATGGGTAGAATGTTGCAAACTTTGTATTCATATAGAACAATCATTATGGTATCCATAAGTCAGGATCCCAAGTTGCATCACCTTTCGCCAACAAAGTGAATGCAAGGATAGTGGCTACCGATAAGAAGAAGAAGAATCTAGTGACTTTGTTGTGCATGAGAGCATATGAGCATATGGGTGAACCGAACCATGTACGTGCACTACTATACATGCATATTATTGTTGATCCCCAAGCTACAAAGCTTGGGAACCCTCATGAGTCCACGGACCAAGTGACTAGAAGCATGAAGACAATAGATAAGGGCAGTATCGAAGTGAGCAACCCGTCATGCATAAGGCTTAGAGCATGTAGACAAGCGATGACCATCATTGAGGTGGGTGGTGTGTAGGGATTCAACAACGGTTCGAGTTTGGCTTAACCGGTTTGCGAATTTCCAAACTTGAACCAAACCGGTTCCTAAACTGGTTAAGGCTATAACCAGTTTGGCCAAGTCGGTTAAGCCAAAACTAGTTTAGCGAAGCCGATTAAGACAAAACTGGTTTGGCCGAAATCGGCTCGAGCCATCCCAAACGGAGTTCAAATCGGTTAAGGAAGCTCAAGCCCAGACCGAACCGAACCGAACCGCTGAACCGTTTAAAAATGGTTTAGTATCGATAACAATAAGAAGAATATACATATGTATATACTATACAGTACAAATATGTATGTAATGAAATTCAGGGTTTGATTTTATTTTTCCCTCCACAAATCTTTCCATACATACATATCTCTATGTCTGCCCGCCCTGCCATTCTATCTACAACACCTTCTTCATCCTTTTTTTTGTTGGGCGATTTCTAATCCTTCCTCTCTCGCCATTTGCTGCTGTCTCTCTCTCTCTCTTTCTCTGTGTCCCCAATCTCCCTGCTTCAGATCTATTTCTTGGTTAGGGTTTCTCATTTTGCCTCTTAAGAAAGGTTAGAGCTTTAGTGTCACAATTTTTATTTTTTGAGTCTTCTCCTCTGTTATCACAGCTGGGTTTGTAGTCATTACTTAGGCCTTTCTAGCAATATTTTTGGCAGGAATTAGGATTTCGTCGAGCTCTCAAACAAACCTTTTTTTTTTTACGGTTTCATTTTTTTCTTTTTCTTTCTTTGGCATGAAATTAAGATTCAGTTTTTTTAGGGGCTCCATTTGGCAAAAAGCAGAATATCCTGGAATTTTGAAATTAGGGTTTTAGTTTTAATTTCAAAGTAAAGGCTCTACAAGCTTAGAAGCAACAGATTAAAAGCGTCAGAAGACAGGGATTCTATGGAGAATCATATGGACACAAAAGAGGAGGCCAATTTGGGCTGGGACGATTTTCCCTGCTCTTCTTCATCACCACCCGATAGATATGTTTCTTCATGGAGACCATGGGGTGATAACAATAGGTTTTGTTCGGGCGGTGATCTTTCACACTGCGTGGATTCTGTTACAGATGGGTGGACAGAGTTCAACCCTTGTTCTAATGGAGAGCTTGAGGAGTCTTTCGAAGAGAACGAATCAGATCACAAGGTTTTTTTTCTCTTCCTTTGAATCTCAAAGTGTTTTGCTATGTGAAATGTTAGAGTTATCGGTTTTTACGAAAACTGAGATAATTGCATGTGAAATATTAGGGCTATCTTTTTTTTTGTATAAAATGATCTGCGTTTTTATCTGAAAAACTAGATTTACTTATTTGGATGTTTAGGATTTTTTGTTACTTTTATATAGAATATCAGGGTCTCTTATGTGGATTATTAGGGGTTCCTAGTGTTTTTGTATGGGTTTATTTGTGGAATATCCTCGTATTTTAAGGTTTTGTTGTTTCATATGTGGATTTTATGTAATTTTTATGGGGTTATAGGTTTCTTTTGTGGAGTCAGAATTTCATCAGAGTCTCTTATTATCTTCTATGGCATACTTTGTGTCTCCTATTGTCATATGGAAAATTTATATTTCTTCTTTTGGTCCTGGTTCCGGTGTTTACATAGTATATGTGATGGTGAGCCCAATTGATTCTCATAGAAAGTTTAAAGATTTTTCACGTTTTGTGTAGTTTGAAATTTTCTTTCTTTTATCGAATGGTAGGGTTTCTGCCTTTCACACACACACACACACACACATATATATATCACATTATGATAATGGTAATGGTGGTTCATGCTGTTTGAGGTATTTTTTCCATTGCATATGATGGGTCATAACATGTAAATTTTTTTTTTTGCATGCTTTACCTGGTTTTATTACCAATTATGAAGAATTTTACATGTATCAATGATTAATGTATATATTTTTCATTTTTTTTAATAAAGGCATTGCTTAAATATTCTATCTGAGGGATGCTGTAGAGTTTTAATGTGTATATATTTTCCTGGTTTGAGTATGGATCATGATGAATTCATGTCTCAGGAAATTTTTTGAATTCATTTTATTTGGAGGTTCTCAGGACAAAAATCAGTTTTATCTGGTCCTGTTAAGAATCACAGATGAGAAATTTCATGAGGGATTGCTGGTAAACACATTCATGTCTTATCTGCTTTACTTGAGATCCTGAAGTTTTACTTCATTTTCTAGTTTTCTTGGGGATTGCAAAATCATAATACTGAAGATATGCAATGCATGCATACATTTACTATAACATTGATCCATCCATCTTCTCTTTCTTGACCTATATATACAGTATGCAGGGCTCATAAACTTGGGCAACACTTGTTTCTTGAATGCCGTTCTTCAATGTCTAACATATACAGCCCCTCTAGCCAACACAATGCTGAGGAATGAGCATAATGTATCCTGTAAGTAGCTTCATCTTTCAATAATATCGACTCCCTTATGTTGCTTTTGATATCGCATGTATTATTATAGAATACAAATTTTCTATGCTTTTTAACTCTCCCGAACTAGATGTATGCGAGGAGATTTCATTTTGTTTTTTATTGGATTTTAGGTCAGAGAAGAGGATTTTGTGGAATGTGTGCTATGGAGGCTCACATCAAGACTGTTTTGTCTACATTGGGGGGGACTATATCTCCTTCATTCCTTGCGAATAATCTTACCCGTATCCTCTCAGAGATCTATTTGTACTTGTCCTCAACTGCTGAATGGGATCATTTAGTCCTCTTTTTTCCCTTTTAGATGACTCATCTTTTTTGAGCAATTCTCAACTGTAGAAATGTATAATATATTTTTGTCAAATACAGAATAACCAATGTCTCTCTCGGGTGATACTCAATTGTGAAGATATCTAGTTTCTTTGTTTGGTGATTCTCAACTGTATTTAGTGGTATCAAGCTGAAGTTATTGATTTCCCATAGAGCAGGATAGCACTTGGTCATTTTCATTAAAGTTCAAGAGAAATTGCTCAGTTAGATCTATTTATCTGCCTATAGATGAGAATATCTAGTATCATATCCATTTTGATCTACTCAATTGTGAAAGTATTTAGTCAGTTGTTTTCTGGATGATCCTCAATTGTAGTAAAATTTCAATGTCTTTCTTTTTGGGTAATCCTTGACTATTATTAGAGATATCAAAGTCTTTTGTTCCAGGAGAGCAACAGGATGCCCATGAATGCTTCTTCTTTCTCATTGAAGTTCTGCAGAAATGCAGCCTGTCCAATGGCAGCAGCACAGCCCCAAAATGTATGACTGAGGATACTAACTTTGTGTCTGATATATTCATTGGACAGTTAAGGAGCCAGGTAACAAATAATATCAATGAGTTAATATCCACCTTGATGTTGCATCAATTGACCGCGTACCAAGGAACTAATGATAACGGGCTTTTCTCATGCTTAGGTAAGATGTAATTCATGCTTCCATAGCTCTGATTCAGTTGAGGCTTTTCTGGGTCTTAGCCTGGAGGTTGAGAGCTGCCACTCTGTAGAAGAAGCTCTCTCCAATTTCATGGCAGTGGAAGACTTGCAAGAGGACAGCAAAGTTTCTTGCTCAAAATGCAAGGAAGAATCGAACCGATCAAAACAATTGAGTTTTGATAAGTCACCTCAAGTCTTGGTGATTCAGCTCAAACGTTTCAAGACAGCTTCATTAATGTTCCCCACCAAGATAGAGAAAAACATTAGTTATGGAACATCCCTTGACCTTACATCTTTCAATAAAAAAGACAATGGAGTACCAATCTTGGTAAGTGGCTATAGTTTCTTAATTCTTTTTTTAGTTATTATCATGCTAAGTGCTATTTCTCATTAATTTGCAGGAGCATGACTGGAAGTATAGGTTATATGCAGTGCTAGTGCATTCAGGATGGTGTACAACATCTGGTCATTACTACTGTTATGTCCAGACTTCTCCGGGCATTTGGCATTGGATGAATGATAGTGTGGTATGACACTGCTTTCTTTGGATGAATTACAGTGTTGTACAACCTAGCAATGCATCTATGTATTTATTCACATGTCTGTTTATCATTGAATCCTGGGAATAAACTTATCTACTTATTCACATGGGTATTGATCATTCAACCGTGGCTGGCAATGCATTTTTATGTGTATTCATGATCGTTAATCTCTGAAAATGCAGTTTTATTTGTATTGTCATCAGGATTTTTTGAATATATCTTGCCAATTCACATTTGCATTTATTCATGTAAGTGATAATAGGCTAAATCTAAACATCAGATGCATGTGTATATACTTAATCACTTAAGGTTGATACATTAAGCCCCATTGTGACACATCTGTATATCTCATCACTGGAGGACTGATCAGTTAAACCCAAGCCAATGCATTTGTATGACAATATCTTTGGCTTGCAGGTAACTAGAGTGAGTGAGACAACTGTTCTTCGTCAAGAGGCTTACATGCTATTTTACATACGAGAAGGTGTAGATCAATTACTGATCCCACCTCAAGCTGCTGCTTTTATTAGTGAAGAAGCCTGCTCTAATGGTTCATATCATGGAATCCCCAATATTGTGAAAAACTCATTATCTGCGGTTGAGGATCATGAGCCTGAGGTAGTGCCACTTCCTGAAACCAATGCTGAAAATGTGGCTGCTGATCATTCTCTGGGGAAAGCAAAATCAGAAAGTGATAACAAAACTTCGATAGATATTGTTGGACTTGGTTCTTTGGATCATTGTTTTTATGGGTTGGAATCATCGAATCTTGTGAATGAAGTTGAAATTACCAAGGCTCAAGACTCTCGTTCGGTGAACCTGCCTGATGGTGGCTCAAAGCAGGTATTACCTGGAAACATTGGTGATGCTTGTCGATCTGAGAATTGCAGCTACTAGAGCCAAACAAATCAGATTCAATAGTAGTATGGTGATTATGAACCAAACTATGTGTGTCACACTGATGAGATATAATAGAGGGGACTGTATTATATGTATGTAGATGAATACAAATTGATGTGGAGTTGGAGGGTAAATTTTTTATTATCACCATTAAGACATGCATATAGATAATAGTACACAATCCTTGTTCCAAATGTATCTATTCAGGTACACATTGGTATGTATTTAGAAACCCACATATAGCCTAACAACTGGATTCCATGTTATTAATATCAATGCCAATATATAAATGTTCCATTTCATATCAATGCTAAAATATATGTGCTGTATTACATACAGCCTTTGCATTCTGTAATTGAGACAAGTATCAACTCCAAGCATGAAAAGAAATGTCTACATCCTATGTAGGTTGAGCAAAGATTGTCTTCAAAGATTCGGAATCCAGAGACATTTGATACAACTACTCATGGAGGATCTAGTGTTCCTGAACAAAGCTTTAGGCGGTTGTTAAGTCATATGCCCTCTAGACGACGAGAAGCATTGCTTGCAAGTACGCTAACAAATGTCCATGATCCTGCTAGACAAAGCAATGTGAAAGCTCCCAATAGAGCTTTGGACTCTAAACTCTGTAAAAAACCAAGGAAACAAAATACTGCTGTCAAGGTAGCTCTTGTAGATGATGCACCGCGGGGGCTGGAGAATAAGAGGAATGGAAGAAACAGATTACAAGGTTAAACAAAGATCCTAAATGGTGTATATGTATTGTATAAGTACTTTTTCTTCATGAAGTAACAAATTTTAAATTTTAAATTAGTTTGTCTGCTATTTTAAATTTTAGAATCTGTAAATAATATGTACTTTTTTTCCCTTTTGAAAGAAAATAAAAATACATTGGTTTTGAAATACCAACAAGATTGATGCAATGCCCCTGTTCTTTTTTGTGTATTTGCAGAAAAGGCATGGCAGAATGATTGCAGCCAAGAGGTTGTTAGAAGCCGGAAACTACAGCGAGTGGTGGGGAAAGGGGTAATGAATGACTTCATAGAATCAGGAGCTCACCATCAGAAGGTAGTTGTAGGAATGACGGTGGTGGTGCGCTTTGGTATTCTTTTCTTATTAGGACCAAAACACTAAATACCTATAGCTCTTTTCTGGGTATTTTTACCACTGAAACATCCCAAAACTTCAAGAAATTACAAGAATACTGCTCTTTTAATTATAAACTTCTTATAATATATAGAATTTCTTTTAGTGGACTTATGATCTCATAAATTTTATTTCTGCTTTTGTGAAGCTCCAAGTAATTGGTTGTGTTTTGCTTCTCTTTCTAATTATTTATTGATTTGTTTTTTAGATACCCAATATGGTGGACAGTTAAGAGAGGATGGACGAACCTCGTTGGTTTTCGTTGGTTTGAGAATGCTGTAAAGATAAAAAATATATACGAAAAGGTACAAGGAGCCTACTATATGCATATTTATCAATTTGGGAGAGTTGTGAAATTGTATTCACACTCCTGGATTTGATGCGGTATCTTTCAGAGTTTTATAGCCCCGAGCTGCGAATACTGCTACTTGGCTTTTGTATCGTATAGCGACTGTCTTGATGATGTATTGGTCGAGTGCCAAAAACATGATCCAATTTGTATATTTCATATCGCTAAGAGTTGATTTATTATTGCCCATGATTGCAAGGAGACATCATAAGCAGCTTTCTTGCAATGGCTTGCTTCGTTTGTATCCATGTTTTACTATGTTTTGGCGGATTTGCCGAAGCCCATCATATGGGCTTCTAAGTTCGCAATATTATTTTGAATCATTTTGACAGCTCTTGTTGCATCACAAGGATCTACTAATGGTGTCACATGATACTGTGTTTTATACAAATTATTAATGTTGATATTTGTTCGTGTTTGTGGAATCTGTTCTAAAGGTGGATTTAAGTAATCAAAGCAAGATTCTTGGATGTAAAGCTTAGTACATGGATGCGTGAGGATTTATAAAAAATAGCCTAGTTGTAAGCCGAGCATTAGGCCTTTGAAGTCCTCTCTAGATGAAGGAGGGTCTTGAGGGCCTTTCTTCTTGGGATGGTGCTTTTTCATTTTACAATTGTGCAACATTAGGGAGACTAGGGGCTTGGGCTACACGGAGGAGGCCAATGAGCCAGTGCTTGAGACAAAGGGGATTAAGTTTAATCACAAGAGAACAGAACAGCCAAGCACAAAAAGTTAGTAATCAAGGCTTGGGGTTCCTATTTATGCACAAGAGACATGACATTAACGAGGTACGTGGGAGGAAAATAAATAGATAAGGTAGGTGGCAAGCTGCCTTGATGTGAGGGAGGTATATACATGTATGTATAATGGGAGATTGATTCTTTGATATAGGTGCTTTTACTTGTTGATTGGTCATTGCATTGGGTGGAAGTTTGGCGAACTACGACTTGAGGGACATAGATGTAGTTGGTTAAATAAGGGACATACATGTATAGATCACATCTTAACTCCAGTTGTATTTACATTTATGTTTATTTTACTTTGTTATTCCAAAGATAAGACATCATTTTGAGATGTAATCTCTTGATTAGGCTTTAAAAACTTAGAAAACTTTAATATATCTTTCCATTGTCTTATAGTCAACATTGCTCACATTTGACTAGCATTGTTCAACATTGCACATATTTCATGGTGATTATTGAATTTCATCAATGCTCTAAAATGTTGAAGCATGTTAGTAATGTGTCAAGTTCACTCATTTAGAATATAACTCTCTTCATTCGATGTGGGGTGAGAACTCATTCCATTAGTTTTACTTGGTGTGAATGCTCCTTTCTAGGTTCTTCAAGTGATTCACACATACATATTGATTTTCGGCACAAAATGATCACATTATGAGTTTCTTGATCTCAATCAATTATATCCATTGACATTCTTCTCATTTTATTTAGATTGATAGTTGTCGAGGTAAAGCCATCAAATGAACTTCCTTATGGCGGAGGACCATGCATGCAAACTTTTAGAAGGAGATGTCCACCAAGTATATGGCAACTTCACAGTTGGTCACGCTTTTCGACAAACTTATGGTTGATCCATTCTCTTGCTGGCTTGTCAAATAGGGTCGATGTCCCCAATGAGCACGTCATGAGATCGAGTACTGTTATATACGAACACAGCACTTGAACAATGTTCTGTAATACTAAAGTACATACAAAAACCAATTACAAGACAAAATATGTGCCGATAGAGATTTAACTGCACCAGATGATAGAAAATTTAGTATATACATCACTTTATGTCCATTTTGGCAGCAATTGATCTTAATTCACTAGAAATCGTTGCGAAGCTCGGTCTATCTGCGGGATCAGCTGCCCAACACCTTTCCATCAATTGTTTCCAACTGGGGTCACTCCAGTTTGGAATCAATGGACGTAATGTATTATTCACAATGCCACCTATTATAGTACACAACAGAACAAACATCATATACAATTCCAGCATCATCCACTCACATATTTTAAGACGTATGCAAAGGATTCATCTCCCTGGAGCTTTGAATGGAATTTCCAAATTATCATGAATTCAAAGACTGCTATTTCATATTTGTATACCTATAATTGTACCACAGTGCATGTTTGCATATGGTTCCTCTCCTGTAAGGAGCTCCCACATAACTATCCCAAAGGAGTAGACATCAATCTGCAGCAATTTGTTTCTTTTATGAGAAATAATGCTTGATGAAGAAAAGGAAAATGCCATACCGATCTATTTTTACTCTTAAGAATGTGTGTTGTTGACTCACTTTCTCCGTTACCATGGCATGCTTCTCACTTAACAATTCCGGAGCCATCCAAGGAAGTGTTCCTCTGATACCACCGGAAACCAACGTATGATGTTTCACTTTTGAAAGTCCGAAATCTCCAACCTGGAACACATTACAATACAATACATTTTCCACACTCAAGAGACATAAATGATCATGGACATGATGCCCTTAGCTTCCTTGCAACATCCTAGAGTACTCTGGAAGCTAGATCAAGACATGATCATTGTTTTTCAGGAAATTTTAGAGAATTCCAATCAGAGTTATTCATGTTCATAACAAAAGTGGAGATGGAACAGCATCTAATGGACTACTAGTTCAGAACCTTCCTTGGAAGAAAACATTGTACAACGTTGGGTATTCTAGTTAAGTTTGAACATTTAGGGGTATTCCAGTAAATATCCAGAAAGCATGGTTGTTTGGTGTTTTCTGTTAAAATGCCAATGGAGCCATCAGAATTATAAAAAAAAACATTTGAGTTATACCTTGCAGACTGGGCGGTTTGAGTCTCTCATGTTCACAAGAAGATTTTCACTCTTTAAGTCAAAATGGACAACATTCTTGCTGTGCAAGTACTCCATTCCAAATGCAGTATCCATAGCAATTAAGAGACGTTTTTTGCGATCAATAGTTCTATATCATATACAACCCATAGAGTTTCAATAAGAATAGAGTTTCAATAAGAATGTTGATGCAAATCTCAGTTAAAACATATCTATAGAATATACCTATCTTTCTTTATCAGAACCTGTTTCAAAGAACCATTCACCATGAATTCCGTGACAGTTGCAAGGTTACCATCAGGTCCATCAGGCACTACTCCATAAAATGCGACAATATTGGGGTGATGAAGTTGGCTTAATGTGCCAGCTTCACTCCAGAAGTCTGAAATCTACTTGAAACACAACAAAACAATAGTTGTTGGATATCTTACTTCTCTTAGTTTTTCTGGTTGTTAAAAGATCGACCATTAACTTAGTTTGAAAAATAATCTACCAAGCGCTCCTGCACTGAGGGGCGACACCCAATGAAACAGCTGGATTTGATGCGCTTTATTGCAACATCCGAGCCTCTCCATTTGCCATAAAAAACTGTTCCATATGTCCCTGATCCCAGCTCCCTCAATTCCTCAATATCAACATTTCTTATAATCTATACAATATTTAATGGGAAATCGATAAGACTTTGTAGCTTCCAAGATTTTACATTTACAAAATTTTCAATGAAAATTTTAAACCTGTAGACCACGTGCTGTAGCCTCTGCTTCAGCTTCAATAACTGATGACTTCTTTTTAAGTTCTCGGAAGCAAAAACTGTCAGATTCACTTTCCTTTACCTGGATTTAAAAAAATGTTGTAAAACAAAAATATCATGAGCAAGCCAGAACACAAGCTTGAATCTTACTCTCCAGTTTTAATTGAAGCTATCCTAAAGTTCAAAGATGATTATACGCAATGCACACAATATAATACATTAGATCTCTTCTCACTGTGTCTCATCCATTAGAAATTTCATTACACGAGCACAGAGCTCAATATCCTGTTATATATTATCGTCATTAATGGTTGCTTTTTCTTCATGTGTATGAGGCTAACAGAGCCCTTATTAACCCTTCCTTTGCCAAGTGGGTAGAATTCTCTCACCATGAAACTCACATTGTGACAGCTTCCAAAAAAGGGCTCATCCTACTAGGGTGCATGCATAATCAAAGTGAGAAGAAAGAATGAAAGAAAGACTTTACGGATATTAAATGTACGGTAAGCATATGTACTTCTCCCCCACAATATGGGGATTGATTCTAAATTTAATAGCAAAAGAATGACATCTAGACTCTGGAGATTATAAAGAAGATAAGGTGCAGATGATCTACACAAATTAAGACCTAAAATGCTACCGCATACAACAAAAGTTGTGAATCTAACATACAAACAGTCTACATTGAATTATAAAAATCGGAGTTCAAAAAACAAACTCCACTAATTCGTACCTCAGAAGATAGTCCACCTGAAACTTGATCGTGTCTAATGGACTTCTCCCATATATTTGCATTTGCTCCTGCTTCCTTATTCCATTCTCTAGATGAATGTAGAGGTGAGGTTGATTCCTTTGAAGCAGATCCTATGCCCTTTTCAAAAATCATGTTGCAATGCCTTTCAATAGCATCTTCTTCCCCTTCTGCAATCTTTCCATCTGCCCTTTCATTCGAAAACTCCAAGACAGATGAAACTTTCTCATTTGCGAGTTCCTCTCCCAAGGACATATCTTCCTTGATCCAATTTGCACTATCCAGAAAAACACTTTCTTCACTATTTTGAAGTAACGAATTCCTAGAGTTTATGCTACTTGTTGGACTCTGATCAAACACCGGTGATGCAAAAGTAATCGAAGATTCATTTCGATTAGTCCAACCGAGCGATCCACTCGGCCATGACAGTGATATCATGTGCTGACCTTTAATGGAATCCGAGAAGCCTTCTTTATAGAAACGGCCTGAGGAATTAGCATCTAATGAGCTGCAACCACGACCAATTTCGGACACCTTATATGCTGAGGAAGAAACAGGCAAACACTCAGCTCTCTTTTCATCTATGTCTTCAAACAGATTAATGGGCCTAAAAGTTGTAGAATAAGACAAGCGGACATCAATTTCTTCATCCTCACTATCCTCATCTGTCTGCATGCTTAACCAAAAATAATCATTTTTAGGTGTATTGATTTTTTCAGGCAAATGAGACACATTTTCCTTGTGGTAAACAACATGATCAGCATTCCTTTTCAGTCGATCCTTACTGGCAGAAGCGATAGGATCAAACAAGTCTTGGGTTTGAAAAGTAGTCCCAGACATAGTGACAGCATGATCGATAGAGCTCAAAGATGTTGAATCTGAACCAAAACTAGAAATTCCATGTCCAACATTAGGTAAATCATCCAACGTAAATGTGACTCTTTCCAGAATCAGATGATCCAAGGGATCTCCTTGATTGGTACCAGGAACCCTTGAGTTTCTGGAATTTGATATAATATTCCTGGCCTTTTGTACAGACTCTACATCTCTTTGATGATCCTGCAAAGGATGAGAAGATTTTCTTGTCTTGCAAGAGTTTCGAACTTCCACTTCCACATTCTGGTGTTGATCAGTAAGCTCTTCAAAATGTCCTTCACAATCTGTATGAATATGTTTCTTTTGTTCCAAGATTTGTTTTCCATGAAAGTCAGGGAAATTACAATGTTCCTTCTGTGTTTCATGTTGCGGTAGTGCAAATTCAGATAAAACATAATGAACATAATCTGGAGCATGTTCTTTTGCTGAACACTCACTTAGATGATACTGCACATTCTTCTTCTCAATGAAATGTGTCACTTTACGATCATGTTCATCTACTTCCAAACCTTTCACACTATTTGACTGTTGTTGCCATGAACTATCATCTAACAGATGATCAACACCATCATGTAGCCTAGAAGAAAATGATAATCCTCCATTGCTCCTGATAGCTTGATTCCCAAAATGAGATAAGATTCTGTTGTGTTTATATTCTGTCGTGGACCCATTGATTCTTCGATGTACCTGCGAAGATTCGTGATGACGGTTGCATGTTGTACAAACATCTTGAGATGAGGATGGATCCACGTAGAAACTTGTTACACTCTGTATATGTGAGTCATGAACATTCAAGTATGGAGACGGACATTGAAATGACGATATCTGATGATCAAGATCAGGGGTCCATTTCAATGGAGCATAACATTCATGGCAGTGAAATAGTGCAGCTTCATGATCTGGTGGATGAAATATGGGCCCCTGTTTATACATCTCCAGATGACGATACTGCATGGCCTCTCCTCTATATAGCTGATCAGAAACTTGACTAAATTGGTGATTTTTAGGCTGACATTGAGGGGGTATTCTACTGCATGAATGCTTGACATCATTCCACGTATCTGTAACAATGCTTGATCCATGATGATATTCACATTGCTGTGTCATACGCATTTCAGGATCATCTGCGTTCAAATTAACCTCCCAACTTGAAAAATCCCTAGCTTGATGTAGCTTAGGACTTTTTACAAATACTTGATTTTGATGACCCTTTAAGGTGCTAGAAGTATCCACAAAAATATCTCGGGTTGCTTCAGGTGAAACAGCATTTGTCCATTCCTTTGAGGCTTGAAAAGGAGTGTCCACAATACCCCATGGATTATGATATGCTTGCCTCAAAGAAATCAATGGGGATGATGGGGCTGAAGATACTGCCCTCGCAAATGGATTTGCAGAATAAAAAGGCCCATACTTTGTTGTTCTCTTTTCATGAATATGGTGAGGTGATATAACGTCCATACCTTCTTCAAGATGCATATCAAACATTCTTTCTTGGATACCATTTATTGTATCTACGTAAAACTGCACTTCTGGGCTGCAATCTTCAACAGCTCCGAGGGTGATACAACAATTGACAATCTCACATTGTGATGGATCATCAAACAAGAATAACCTTAGCCGTGTCATACTATGATTGGATTCAAGCTTATCATATTCATCGATCAAATTTTGCAAGTCCTCATCAGATGAGACAGATACAAGAGCGTCCAAATCCTCTCCTGGCAACTGATACTTAAGAATGGTATATGTAGAATATATTTCAGCCATTTTCAAAATAAACTCCCTGTAACTGAGGTTCCGATCTAGTGCAATAATTCGTGTTTCTCCTCCACAGTAACGAAGCATACCATCTCCAGGTCTAATCATGATTCTACCACCAAAGCTACACAAGAACTTAAAGCATGACCTCGTGCTAAAAACTCCAGGTCTAGGAGAGAGACCCTGCCCAAAGAGGGACGGTATAGTTTCACCTATTTTGGGTGCAACTTGGGTATCTTTCGATGGCTTGACTGATAAGGCTGGGTCAATATGCCCAAATGTTTCACTGAAAACATGATTTTTATGGTGAGTACGTTGCATTCGAGGCTCTACATGAGCCAACAAATCAGAAGTTATCGGGTTCATGTCTAGAGTGACCAAAGTCGAAGCAAGACATTAATTTTGGAAGTAAATGGAGGATCCATGGAAGTTTGCCATATGCCCAAGATCAACCATTGAGGGTGGTGTTGTGCAAGATGCACAGCACATCATGGCGTATTAATACTCATATGGATCCAAGGTTTCATAGTTCACAATGACCCCCTTCCCTCTTGAATAGGGGCGATGTCAAGGTGCTAGGGTTTTGAAACAGGAGTAGGCTTAGCTTAGAGTTAGGCTTAGGATAAGGGCTAAGGTTAGGTTAGACTTGGCGTTGGTATTGGGATTGGGATTTGGATTTGAGTTAGGGTAAGGATTAGAGGTATGATCACAAGCTAAAGCTTCTCAGGAAAGAGGAAGCCGAAGAAGAAAAAGACTTTTTGTTTTGGTGGAAAATAGCACATTAATCATACCTTTACAAACATGATGCGATCGGGATCAGCGGGTTAGGGCTAGCATTGATAGAAAAGGTGCGCAGCCACAACTTCTTGGCCAATGAAGGAAGGACATTAATCACATTCGAAATAGGTATTGGCATTAAAGCATTAAGGGTTAGGGTTAAGGTTGGGGTTGGAGTTAGGGCAAGGGTTAGGGCAAGGGTTAGGGTTAGGGTTAGGGTTAAGATTGGTAGGATGGTGACAATCTCCAACTAACTAACGACTCAAGTGATGTGGGAAGCAGAAAGGTAGAGATAGATTTCAAACAAACAAACAAACAAACACATACCTTATATGCAGGGGATTGCAGAGCAAAGGGCCTCTTGTGTGTGTGTGTGTGTGTGTGTGTGTGTGTGTGTGTGTGTGTCTCTGTGTCTTTGTCTGTTATGCCAAGTGGACTGACTCTCTCTTCCTCTTCTGCACATTATTATTCCATGATTTGGGAGATGGATGGTAAGGAAGGGAAGGGAATGGGGGTATATTCCTTGTGGCCATGGGAATCACAGACAAGAAATATGCTACATATACATATGTACACATATATGTATATACATACATATACTGTATACATATATATACATACATACATACATGCATGCATGCATGCATGCATACATATATGATATATACATACATACATACATACATACATACATATATATTCTATGCTAATAGTAAATTGTAAGAATACCCTTCTCTCCTCCTTCCTTTCAAGAAATTATGCTATACATGATGATATTTCTATGCTGATACCCCTCCTCTCCCCCTTCCTCTTTTGCCCTTCTCAAAATATATACAGAAAGTGCTGCCCCCTTCCTTACTCTAGAGTCTAATCTACTCTTCATATGCTCTCATCTCACCTGTCCTGTCCTGTGTCCACCGACCATAAATCTCTTGTTGGTGCCCCGATATAATTGCTTCAGGACCTTAAGGCAACAAGAGGTAGGCCTCTCACCCTCAGGAGAGGGGTCGTGGGCTGTTATAACACACACACACATTGCTCTCACATGGACCATGCCTCGGTCTGTGTTGCTCATGTCTAGGTCGTGTCCACATTGTT
>NW_028231192.1:0-16263 GCF_043228905.1 Azolla caroliniana | reverse complement strand
GGATGGAAACAACTTTGTGTTGTATGTCATACATGAAAATTTGACAACATTGTTAGTTCTCTATGGTAGTTTATTATCGACGTTTAAATGTGGGTTTCTTTTTCACATGAAACACATCAGTATTCATTGCGCCACAAATTCTATCTGCATTTTGCCATCGGCTATTAAATCCTATAAACTTGTACTTGTGGCAATGACTCAAGGAGCTAAAATGGTTGCCTCTTGTTAAAGGACAGGATGGGGGGCAGGGCTAACGAAAGCTAATCTAGCATTTTATACCCATAAATGAAATATACAAATTTAGGAATGAAGCTTGCATGAATATAAAAGTAATCAGATTTGAGTGCCTTCAAATAGGTGAGACGTAAGACTGGGAAATAAGACAAGTAGCCAATGGACAGTTGCCTGAAGTATACTAAGCATGCTGGAAATGTATAATCAATCACATTGAAATATGGTCGATGAGTTATATATATAATCATAGTTGAAATATTTGAAGTGGGGGCAAAGGATTTAATCATCCAATCTATAGTTTCCTGATGATATCCGTTCTCTTCTCTTCTGTATGGAGAGTGCGTGATGTAGGGTGGTGGTGATGGCAAGAAAATGAAGGGAGGGAGAGAGTAAAGAGGCTGTGATATGGATGGAGCAGCCGTGAAGGGTGTTGAGAACTTAACATTGTAATAATATGTAGTCACTGTATACTATGATGGCGTGTATGTGTATAAGTATGTGTGAATTTAAGACCTACAACAACATGGTCATCTATTAAGAAGACTGATTCAACTGAGTAAGGAAGGAGTTCATGAATGAAGAAGGAATGAGTGAGTGAAATGTGTGGGTTGGATCCGCAGAAAGGAGGAGGAAGGGAAATATTGGATCATGTGGTGCGCCTGGAGACTTTGAAAGAGAGCACAAGATAGCAGAGAAGGCGATAGGCTACGATGAAAGTGAGCATGATGGCTACGTTGGGCCATTTGGAGGATGGGGAGAGATGGAGCTGCTCTAGGATGCGAGGGCCAGTGAGGGAACAAACGAGAGCAGAAGGAGAAGAAGGAGAAGGAGAAGAAGGAGAAGGGAGAAGGGGCCCAAAACAAAGGGATGGGGAGGAGGTGTACTCGTTGATGAGAAGGGCGTCGAGAGGGTACTTGAAGAGAGAGAGGTAGTGCATGAACCTCCAGTAAGGCGGCATGTCTTGCGGCGAGATGAAGTAGCCGGAGAAGAGGAAGAAGGCGCCCATGCATCCGGAGATGAGGGAGTTGCCCATGATGTAGTCGGGCACCAATGCCCCGAAGAAGGCGACGAAGGAGTTGGCCATCATGAGCACCATCCACACCACCCACACGAAGAAGATGAAGCCCCAGGCTGTGGGGCTCAGGCCGATGAGGAAATAGACTGGGATGGAGTAGAGGATGGCCACCAGCATGAGGAATGGCATGAACACCGCCACATTCGCCAGCATGTACGACGACACCCTGTATGCCCCCCTCGACGTCTCCGCCACCACCACGCTCCTCTCCTGCAGGAAGATGGGCAATGCCTCCACTGTCGACGAGAGGAGGTACGTTAGCGTGAAGGCGAAGAAACCCAGCCGCTTGTGCACCCCCTCCTCGCCCCCCCCTGCGTTCATGTAGATGCTCCCCATCGCCAGCCCTCCTACGACCGCCTGTAGCGTCCTTGCCGTGAAGAGCTCGTGCGTCCGGAATATGTTCCGGCTAAAACGCTGCGACAGGATGCTTACCTCCACGAGCATGCTGTTGGCAAAGCACGGTGCCATTGACATCGACATCGACTGGTTGGAGGTCCAATACTGCTTCATGTTCCCATTGCTCGTGGCCGTGTTGAATGATTCTCCATCCCATGGATCCATGGCAGCAGTGTGATTGTCAGTGTCGAAGGTGATAATTGGGATATCAGTAGTTACAGTAGCCGTGATGGTGGCGCTATTCGCCTTATTGGTGATGGCGGCCGCGTCGTTGTCATCGGAGGAGGAGAGCGCGTCGATCGCATACTCGAGCACGTTGACCTGTGGCGGAATGTGGTGACCCGAGTGCAGGAGGCAGAAGTGAAGGGAAGGCAGCGATCCGTGGTGGACTACAGATCCGTTGGCGAGAAGCAGAAAGGAGGAGATGTGCTGGATGATGCGGTAACTCGGCTGATGGATGCTCAGCACGATGGTCCTGCATCTGGACTTGGCCATGGCGTGGAGCATCTCGATGACGTGGAGGGCGGAGGCGCTGTCCAGACCGGAGGTGGGCTCGTCCAGCAGGAGGACGGCGGGGTCGTGGATGACGTCCACGCCGATGGACACCCTCCTCCGCTCGCCGCCCGAAACGCCCCGGCTCTCCTCGTTGCCCACCCTCGTCTCCGCCACGTGCTCCAGCTTCAGCTCCCGCAGCAGCTCCTCCACTCGCTTCTGCTTCTCGCTGCCGGAGACGCTCCTCCCCAGCCGTAGCCTGGCGCTGAAGTGCAGCGTTTCCCGGACGGTGAGCAAAGGGAAGAGCGCATCGGCCTGCGGGATAAAGCCCGACACGCGCCTGAAGGCGGAGACATTCATGGGCCGGCCGTTGACAAGGATGCTGTGGCCAGGAGGGCTGCTGCTGGTGGAGGAGGGCCGGATGCGGCCGGCCAGGACCTCCAGGAGAGTGGATTTCCCGGCCCCGCTCGGCCCAGCCACCGCCAATATCTCCCCGGCCTTGGCCACGCAGCTCACGTCTTTCAATATGAACTCCTTCCTCCGACTCATCACCATCGCAGGACTACTACTACTACTACTACTACTACTACTACTACATGCTTCTTCCTTGCTTCTTGACCACAACGTAGTGCAGCAGGAGTCGAGGAGGACGTGCCGGCGTGAACGAGGGATCCGGTAGCACACATTGCGAGCCTCGATCTCGAAGACGTTGACACGGCAGGGGGCAGCCTGCTGTGATGAATCCACCACCAACCCCACCGGGAAAGCACCATTGCCTTTCTCAGATAATGATAATATTGGTTGTGGAGGTGGTGGCGATTCAGTGACCACAGCCACCTGGTTTGGCTTCAGTTTTGGCATGGTTTGGTTGCGTCCAAATTCATCCATTTGATGCTGCTGCTGCTGCTGATGGTGGTGGTGAGACATGCTCCCTTCTTCTTCTGTTTATTCCTATTCTTATTATTATTAGAATGAATGAGGTGCGAAGAATAGCTTACAAGCTGTAAGAGGAGGAGGTATAGTAAGCAAATATGTATGTCGATGGAGGCAGGAATAGTGGTAGAGAAGCGCTCTTTATTTTGATCTGTTGCTTGATTTGTTATTATTTACTATGGTCGATCGATCTATCGATCATCATCCCATGCCTCCGTCCTGTCCTTATTTTTTGGGGGGTTGTATTTAGCCCACAAATCCAAAGAAAAAAAGGGCGCGGGGCCTCTCTCTCTCCGTCGTGGTTTGGTGTTTTGAAGGCCCTTCAAATTTGGCAAAATCAAAGAGAGTTTGGTTTGGTTTAGTTCGGTGGGTGCCGCTGCGATCCGCTCTCTCTCTCTCTTCTCTCTCTCTGAGGACCCACCTTGACCTCTTGTGACTGATGACTGGCTGGTCCCAAAATACTAAATAAATAATAAACAATAAAACAAATATTTGAAGTCTTACTATTCTTATCATTTGAGCTTTTTATTATTATTAATTTATTACTTATAAACAAAAGAGAAGAGTAAGTGTAGGTTTCTGAAAAAGAAAGTGCGAGTCCGGACCCCTTGTGTGTGTGTCCATTAAAGCTCAAGCTGCTTTTATTATTTTCGAACTTCCATCAAAAACCATTGCCTCAAGAAGAAAAACCGAAACCAAATCTCATTTCCCATATTGACAATAAAAGAAAGAGAGAGAGAGAGAGAGAGAGAGTGTGTGTGTGTGTATGTGTGCGCGCACGTAAGAGTTAGAGCGCTCCTAGCTGACCTAAGCTAGCTTTTATCGCTCATTGTTCCATATCAATTTTCTGTATCACTGTTATTCTCCGTGCGCGCGCAAAGGCACATGTACACTCACATTGTAGATTTATTGTTCAGAGCATTCATCGTAACGGGTCCATCTGATGGTACTTAGATGTCTCCAGGCATAAGGAATGTGATGCTCCTCTTTATTATCATGCTATCTTCTTTCATGTTGTGTGTATGGTATGCCTAGTGTAGAGGTTTGGAATAATAATACACACCCTCTTACGAAGCATGGGCGAGAAGGTGACATAATGTAAAGCTTGCAAGAACTCGAGACCATACATGCAAGGGTTTAAAAAGGAACATTAATTGTGCTCTCTAGTTAACCTTTTCAAATATATTTTGTATATGGTAGCATCGACCTTTGGCTTTCACTTTCCTTAAAAACAATCACCTTTTAAATGACTACAATAACTCTTATGCATCCATTTGTTACACGCATCATTCACGGGAACATTACCCTTTGTGAAGATTAGATGTCAATGGCAACCCCCTAACAGAACAAACCCCCATGCTTATGCTCAACATTTTTTCACCTCTTTGCATATGCTCATGCACAAATTATGACTTCATTTATGTATAAGTTATGTATTTGGAACCCCCCAAACCTTAATTGTAGAGCCACATATGTATTAATGTTTATCAATTTTACCCGCAAACCTTAATTAATTCCTGTAAAACATGCAATAACTATTTTCAATAAGTGATTCGATGACATTTTTGTTTAGTTGTTCAAGTTATAGACCAAGGTAAAGGAGATTAAATTAGAGAACAAATAAAATACTTGGAAATAATAGTTCAATATGTTTTTGTTTTTTTTTTCCCAAAAAAGTTCAATATGTTTTAGTAGACAATACAGTTGGACCCAATTAATTTGATATTAAACCATTAGTTACCCCATCATGCATGGAAGAGAGCATTCCATGGTTGCATTCTCCTCTCTACCCCATCACTCAGGTATCCCAACCTTCTTCTTCCATACACACACATACAAGACTATATCCCTATTTCCAATGTGCATGGCATTGTTATAGTTGGTACTTTCATGATAATAAGGGGTTCACAATGATTGTTAGAGGGGAAACCTAAATAATAAAATCAACTATGGATACCCATTGTAGTTATTCAAAGTCCATACATCACATATTGGTAATCTAACCTACGGTGCGATGCACTAATGACTTCCTAAACAAACAACTTCAAATTGTACAAAAAAAACAACTACTAATACTACTCAAGGTATGTAGGGACGAGGTCATTGACAATTTTTGAAGTCACCCTTGGGGCTTGATGGGCCCCAAACATTTTATTGGGTGAAAATGTAATGCTTTTTGTTGATGGTAAGGTTGTTGCAATAGTCTTCACATATGGTGCATTAGTAAATCATAAAGGTCAAGACAAAGAGGTGTTGAGAAACGTTGTGTTGTGTACGCCTATCTACATGCACATACAAACAACATAAATCTCGTTTATTTCATTTCATGTGATATTTTATTCAATGGTTTTTGGTCACTTAGCCGACTTATTGGTGTTGGTGCTACTTTCATTGCTTCAATTAAAGGGTTTTACTTCCAAAGGGCTTTTTTCTCTTGAATCAATGTATGATGCTGCCTATTTCACATTTAAAATGGTCATTGTCAATGTTATGGGCCTATGGCCATGTCTAAAAGCCAGTATCTTCAACTTCATCATGTTTGAAAGCATGGATGGGGCTCACTCAACTTGCTAGCCCACCCACACAAAAGGAGCATAAAAAAGGTAATGGTCCTAGACTTATGCCCCTTTGAATGAAGTCATAGACCTGGGTTTTCAAACGTTCACTTATAATGTCTTCTCATCCGGGAGTTGAGATGGCTTCGACTATGTAAAGAAGGCGTCCTAGAGCTTGGGGGATGCTACGCGGACATTAGGAATTTCATGAATGTGTGTACATATAATCAATCAGCTTGAGGACATTGAGCCTGTTTCGTTTGTGGATCAGTTTCGTCAAAAAGATGGAGTGCAAATATAAAAGTGAGGAGAAAGAGCAGGGTCCAAGAATAGAAACGCATCAATCAATCAATCAATTTCTAACTGAATGGCTAATGTCATGCATTGAGGTCCTGATCCCGGTGTTACCTTGTGTGATGCATTGGGGATTATATGATGCTAGCTAGCATACACATTTAATTGAGTTCCAAAACACCTCACTCAAACGTTACCTTCAAAACATGACATTTAATGCTTATATATTACCTTACCTTCGATCTAAGTTTAAACCACCCAAATATTGCCCCTTAAAAAAAACATGTAATTCCTATCAGTTAAAGATACATGGATTGATTGATTCCAATAGCACCTATAATTCTTATACCTTATCCCACATGACTTACCAAACAAACTAATTGAGAACCAAAATTTCTTGAAAATATGTAAAATTGTCAAAGTTTCACAAAGGGGACATCAAAATATGTTACAAATTTAAGGAGCATGAAGAGGGCGGATGGATCACCGTGGACAAACATTTTAGGATGCTTCATTTCTGGGTGGACCGCATTTTGTCGAGTTGATTGAGTGCGGGTCGGAGGATGTTATAGAGGACCCAACCGATGGCAGGGAAGAGGACAAACAAAAGGAGGGTCCCCCGCGAGTCGTTGTCAGGGGCGGCGGCCGCAAATGCTGGCGGTGCTGCCAGAATAGCCGCCCCAATACCGATCCCGATCGCCATTGCCTTAGCACTCCTCATCTTGTCCAGTTGGTTCAATCCTGGCCGTAGGATGTTGAAAAGTACCCAGCCGATCGCAGGCACTAAAGTGAGGAGAAGGGCGAAGCCACGTTTATCATCGCCTTCTTGAGCTGCAGCTGCCACCATGTTAAGCACTTCTTGTGCAGCTGCAGCTGATCCCGACGTCGCCATGGTGGCGAACATCGCCCCGGCTAATGCTTTGCCGCCGGTCTCCACTTGCTCTTTGCATAGGGTTAGATCGAGACTGGGTAGGGAAGAAGATCGGATCGACAGAGCAACATTGTTTGCGCTTTGGGATCGCGACACCTGGCTTCCCGAAGGAGAGGAATGGAAGGCGCGGATGGAGAGAGATGTAGAAAGGCTAGATGCAGCTGTGAGCAAAGCCATGGCCACGGCAAATCCAAAAGCTTATGTCTCGTCTTCGTCTTCTTCTTCTTCTCTGTTTCTTCTTCTGCTTCTCAGTTTCTTTCAGATTTTATATATCGCCTCGCATCGGACGGTTCAACACATCGCGTTTAATTTATCGGACGGTGTGTGTGTCTCGTCTATCCCTATTGGGTGAATCTCAATCTCCCACCATTCAACTTTCGATGAGAGGATAAGGAGGTTCTCTCGCCCAATCAATGAGATTGAGATGCCCTTCCTTTCCTTCATTATCTCATGTCCTCACTTTCACATACATTCATTCTTTTATGTCATTTTTTACTCAAACATGCTTATGTACACATAATATCCCCACATCACATCGCCTTATTATCGTTCTTGTTCTTGTTGTTCTCTTCTTGTTTTTCGATCCACTTATGTGGTCTCAGAACTTTCTAGACTCTAAGAATCATACATCATTAGGTCTTTATGGCACTGTGGATGTTTGTTGTACATATCCTGCATTGACTTACAAGCATAAGGTTCAAGAGTGACTTATTTGATATGAACACCAATATAGCTAATGTTTGGTGTATTATACAACCTTGACCATGTCTTGGTGAGAGGACTATACCATCAAAGGCTCATGCCATCTTTGTAAAGAGCTAGACAATTAGTATCAATGCATATCATTATGTAGTATGTCAAAGATAATCAAGAGATGCGTGTGTAAAAGGGGAGAGGTAGATATCTTTCGAACATCTAGTGGAAACCAATTGAAATCTATGAGATGATGACGAGGATCAAACTTGGGTTCCATCAATTTATGACTTTGATGCTCTAGTTTAATCCACCAAACCAATAGTTCGATAAATAGATAGATATGTTTTTAACATCTGCGAGAAACCGATTGCAATCTATGAGACAGGGCCTAGTCCATGACAAGGACCGAACTTGGAGAGGGAGAGAAAGGTAGATAGATAGATATCTTTTTAAGATCCATAAGAGACTGATTCCGATCTATGACACGGGGTCTAGCCCATGGGGAGGGTCAAACCTAGCTTCTCTCAATTTTATGGCTTTCATGCCATGGTGTAAAACACCAAGCCACAACTAGAAAGAGAGCGGGGAGAGGCAGAGAGAGATTTTCTTATCATCTTTGAAGGTCAAATATGATCAATGAGACAAAAAATATAACATTTTCAAGTCGTACATGTGAAAGTCAATAGCGATACTCGATCTTCAAGTACTTTACTAATTAATGTTCCAACCAAGAGTGCACATAGTGTTTGTCAGAGAAATTTGTGCAAGGATTGGGTCTGGTCAAAGATGACTAAAAGCATAGCCGGATGTGATCAAATTCAGAGCATTGTATTAAAGTGTGATAATCAAACTTCCAAACTTGTTTAGCCAAAGTCTGCATAGTCAATTAATCTCATCACTTGTGTCCCAACGCCCTATTTTACATTGTAATGAGTGTGAGCCAAGTCACATAGAAGCAATGGTTCGGATGGTTGACAAGGGGATTGGCTCTACCATGCATTGATGTGTGTTGTTTCCCCCATTTGATGAAGAATATGGTTCCAAAAGGGACACATGAAACACTAGACGAAGATGCATATAAGGAGAGATATCGAGGC
The DNA here is from genome assembly GCF_043228905.1 of Azolla caroliniana. Taxonomy (NCBI): domain Eukaryota; kingdom Viridiplantae; phylum Streptophyta; class Polypodiopsida; order Salviniales; family Salviniaceae; genus Azolla; species Azolla caroliniana. The sequence continues at coordinate 7,560 of NW_028231192.1, read as the reverse complement.
ATAATACAACCTCGTTGATCTAGCGAGAGATCACATATGGTCATGTATGCCAAAGGTCTCAAGGTTGAGAGGAATATCGAGATGTGGCACAAGAGAATCAACCACATCAACCTCCAACGGGTTTGAGCTATGCAATCGAAGGGAGTCGTCATTGGACTTCCAAACTTTGAGTTGAAACAAGTCGACTGAGTGTGTGAAGCATGCCACTGAGCAAACAACATCGACTCCTACTCGCAAAAGAGAGACATGTAAGCAACGGACCTTCATTGACGATTACTCTCAATGCACTTGGATTTTTCCAATGAAGAAAAAGAGTGTTCAACACTCTCCCACTTCCAAAAGGTCAAGAACCAAGTCAAAAAGGAAATGGGCGGACATATTCATTGCCTATGATCAGATGGAGAGGAGTATTTCTCCAACAAATTCATCTCCTATCTCCAAAGTGAGGGCATATGTAGAGAAATTTCATGCCTACACACACCCCAACAAAATGGTGTAGCCGAAAGAAAGAATCGGCACATACTCGAGGTAGCACGCACCATGATAAACGAAAAGCACATGCCAAAATACTATTGGGCCAAAGTGGCATGCACAACCATCTACATTCTGAATGGATGCACAACTATTGGAGCACACAAACTAACTCCACACGAGGTGTATGCTGGAAAGAAGTTGAGTCTGTCGCATCTACAAGTGTTTGAAAATATTGTGTATGTTCACATTCTGAATGAAAAACGACAGAAGCTCCACCCGAAGTCGGAAAAATGCATTCTCGTGTGATATTCATCCGAACAAAATGGATACAAGTGCTTCAACCCTTCTACTCATTTAGTTTGGGTAAGTCGGGATGTTATCTTCAACGAATCGACATCCTAATATGAACTCGATTTGGCTCCGTCAAGCCCGACTAAGGAAGAGTCAGATATCAACTCAAATGATGACATTCAGCTGAGACCTATACCTACTAGTCCAAGATCAACCATGATAAGTGGACCATCGCTGCAGTCGAGCAACCAAAGCTCAACGCAACCATCAGCCAGGTTGGACAAAGGTAAAGTTAAGATTGTTGGGCAGACAAGCTCAACCGGATCCAGATCGGTATCTAGACCCATGTGCGAACTGGTAGGCCGTTGGAGATCTATGCTCCTAGACTACCAAGTAGTTAGTGTAAGTAGCTTAGTACAAGCATTGAAGAGTGCTCACTGAGCACATTGTATGTACAGAGTGATAAATTTGAATCAGAGTTTTATGTTGTTCTGCTCTCTGTGTCTCTCCCATGCACTCTCTCTCTCTATGTGTATTGTGCAAAGCTTACAGTAAACCTACAACATTTCTCAAATGGTAACTGGTGAAGTCGGTTGTGTCTATAACGCTTCCGCACTAAATCTTTACATGGTATGTGCCGATTCAAGAAGTCGCTTTACGACTTGAAGCAAGCCTCCCAAGCTTGGAATTAAAATATCACGCACCGGTTGCGTAAGATGGGGTTTGCGGCCTCAAAGTCCAAATCGTCATTGTTCATCCCAAATCTTGCTATACGTTGTCATGAAAATCTGTCACTATGTGCGGATCGTGAGACGGAACCGCCGGGGTTATGGACGGGAAGGAAATAGCGCTCATATGCACAACACAAGGAAGGCTTGCACAAACAAGGTGTAAGAAATAGTCGCTTCGATTCACCTTCTTCCTTTCGGCCACAACCGAGTAATCGTGGATCAATGCAACAGAAAATAGAAACCAAAAGAGAGAAACACACGAGTACACAGGGATTAACGTGGAAAACCCTAGATGGGAAAAACCACGGGAGTACAAGACTCCAAACAACACTATACAAGAGAAGTATACAATGACGAGCTCCAAGGCGACGACCTTGAGCTCGCTGTCCTCGCCACAGGCGGCGGAAATACACAGAGGCGTCTTCCTCTTCCTCTCTCGCGCTCTATCTCTCTCTCTCTCACGGCTGCTCCCTCTTCACTCCTCTTAAGTGGAAAAACAGAAAAATGATAAGCAACAGTAAAACTGTTTGCCCTAAGTCATATATATACTTATATGACTTTGGGCTATTTACAACTGTAGCCACATGGGCCCATAGGAAACATATTCACGGATATGTCCCTGCATCCGGATCGCTCTCCGGGTACATTCGTCATCCGGTACCGAAACCGAAACCGGGCTTGTCGGCATTCATCTCCGATATCCGACCATCCCATCCGAAAGGGACCGAAATCCCAACAAACTCCCCCTTCACTTCGGCATGGGATGTCTTTCCAATCCGATCCTCTTCCGGCATGCTTCCAGCTTGTCGGGTGTGAGCACCTTGGTCAGCATATCCGACCCGTTCTCGTCGGTGTGGATCTTCGTCAGCACGAACTCCTTGTCTTCTATCCTTTCCCGGATCCAGTGGTATCTACGCTGGATGTGTTTCGTCCGGGAGTGATAGGCTGCGTTCTTCGCAAGGTGGATGGCACTCTGACTGTCGCAGTAGAGTCGGTACTCCTCTTGCCGGATACCGAGCTCTCTAATGAAGTCCTTCATCCATATTATTTCCTTGCCGGCTTCAACAGCTGCCATGTACTCCGCCTCCGTGGTTGACAACGCAACCGTCTTCTGCAGCCTCGACTGCCACGAGACAGCTCCCCCTGCATACGTCATCACATACCCTGATGTGGACCGGCTGGTATCTGCATCAGCCGACATATCCGAATCGGTGAAACCGTCGAGTTCGGGTTTATCGGAGCCGAATCGGAGGCACACGTTTGCCGTGCCCTTCAGGTATCGGAGTATCCACTTGACCGCGTTCCAATGCTCTTTGCCGGGATTGCTCATGTACCGGCTCACCACTCCGACTGCATATCCGATGTCCGGTCTCGTACACACCATGGCGTACATCAAGCTCCCGACGGCTGAGGCATACGGCACTTTCATCATATCCTCCTTTTCAGCCTTTGTCTTGGGACTTTGCTTGCTGGACAGCTTGCAGTTTGTCGGGAGGGTCGATCCGACCGGTCTTGCTTCCGACATGTTGAACCGGTGAAGCACCTTCGTCACGTACTTCTCCTGTGACAGCCACAACTGCTTCTTGCTCCGGTCCCGGATGATGTGCATCCCTAGTATTTGTCTCGCCGGACCCAGGTCCTTCATTGAGAAGGTTCGGTGAAGAGCCTTCTTCAGCATCCGGATCTTGACCTGGTCCCGTCCGACGATCAACATGTCGTCCACGTACAGGAGGAGTATTAGAAAGTCTCCTCCTTCGAACTTCTTCACAAACACGCAGTGGTCGGACTGCGTTTTGAGGTACCCTTCGTCGGTCATGAAGGAGTCGAACTTCCGGTACCATTGCCGGGGAGCCTGCTTCAGTCCGTAAAGGCTCTTCTTCAGCCGGCATACCAGGTGCTCCTTCCCTTTCTTCTCGAATCCTTCCGGTTGCTGCATGTAGATCTCTTCTTCGAGGTCACCGTGAAGGAATGCCGTCTTCACGTCCATCTGTTCTACCTCGAGGTCCATGCTTGCCGCTATGCTCAGCACCGTCCGGATGGAGGTCATCTTCACCACCGGGGCAAATATCTCGTCGAAGTCGACGCCCTTCTTCTGCTGAAACCCCTTCACCACGATCCTGGCTTTGTATCTCGGGGGGTTTCCGGCATCTCCCGGTTTCAGCTTGAACACCCACTTGTTTCGAAATGCCCGCTTTTCTTTCGGCAACTCCACAAGTTCATATGTGTGGTTCTCATGCAGGGAATCCATCTCGTCCTGCATGGCACTCAACCACCTGCGGCTCTGAGTGTCATGTTTTGCTTCTTCAAAGCTCTCCGGCTCCCCCTCGTCGGTTAGCAGCACGTGCTCTGGTTCCGGAAATCTCCGGGGGGCCCTTCTCTCTCTTAGAGGATATCTCCGTTCCGGAGTTTCGGTAATCGGTTCTTCCGAATCCATTTCGGGATCGGGGCCGGTTCCGGTATCATTTTCATCTTCTTCGGTCGGTTCGGTTTCTTCACCGTCTTCGGCCGGATCCTCGAGTGCTAACCGGTCCCTTGCCGGTCGGGACTGCTCCTCGTAGAGTTGATCCTCACCGGTCGACTTGGAGCTCTTCATCTTCTTCTCCGACTCCCAGTCGGCGAGTGTCTTGTCCTCCATGAAGATGATGTCTCGACTCCTGAATATCTTCTTGTCGACCGGGTCCCATACTCGGTAGCCGAACTCGTCGTCGCCGTAACCGAGGAATATGCATGGCCGGGTCTTTGGATCTAGCTTCCCTCTCCGGTCCTTTGCCACATGCACGTATGCGAGACACCCGAACACCTTCAGATGCCGGTAGGATACTTCCCTACCGGTCCACACTCTCTGCGGCGTGTCTCCGTCCAAAGGTACTGAGGGTGATCGGTTTATCACATATGTCGCCGTCGACATTGCCTCAGCCCAGAACCCCTTGGGTAATTTCGCATGCGCCAGCATACTCCGAACCCTCTCCATTATGGTCCGGTTCATCCTCTCGGCCAGCCCGTTCAGTTCCGGCGTCTTCGGCACAGTAAACTCGAGTCGGATTCCCTTCGAGCGACAGTACTCCTGGAACTGCCCCCGGTATTCCCCTCCGTTATCCGCTCGTATTGCTTTCAGCTTCTTGCCGGATTCCCTTTCCACTCTCGCGTGGAGATCTTTGAAGACGCACAACACTTGGTCCTTTGTCTTCATCGGTGCCGTCCACAGTTTTCGGCTATGATCATCGATGAATGTTACGAAGTACTGGGCTCCGCCATGTGACTTCGTTTCTACCTGACACACATCAGTGTGCACCAACTCCAATGGTGCGCTACGTCTCGTCGGTGGCCTTGAGTGGAAGGAAGTTCGGTTCTGCTTACCGGCCAGGCAATCGGTGCACTTCTCCAGGTGCACATGCTTCACTGGGATAAGGTTGTCTTCTGCAAGCCTCTTCATCCCCTTCTCACTCATGTGGCACAGTCTTTTGTGCCACAGCTCACCGGCAGTGTCGGCTGCCACATTCAGCTCTTCCGGACATAACCGGGCATTCATCAGGTACAGTGTGTTGTCTTTCCGGGCCCGAGCCACTATCAGGCTCCCCTTGCTGAACTTCATTACGCCGTTCTGGATGCTACCCGTGTAGCCTTCGTCATCTAGCCTCCCGGCCGAAATCAGGTTCAGTCGGACCTCCGGAACGTGTCGGACATTCTTCAGCAGCATTTTGCATCCGGTCGGGGTTGTCAACCACACATCTCCTATGCCAGCAATCCGGCACGTACCTTCGTTTCCCATCCGAACACACCCATGCTCACCGGCTGTGTAGGATGAGAAGTATCTTCTCTCCGGGGTCAGGTGGAACGATGCTCCGGAATCGACCACCCAGGTCGTCTCATCGCCGGCAATGTTTAGCTCACCTTCTTCGGTGATGAGCATGATTTCTTCCTCACTTGCCGCGAGTGCCGTCGTTCCTTTCCGGTCCTGCCCTCGCCGATCCGAACCTCTCCGGTCCGTGGCTCCCCGGTATGCACCGTTTCTCTCCGGTGACTTCTTCGAATCGGAGTCGTCGGCTCCGTTGTCTTTTCGGTAATGCCGACAATTCTTTCGGAAGTGCCCCGGCTTCCCACAGTGGAAGCATGTGGGCCTTCCTCTTGACTGCGACCGGGTCCCCGACTTCTCCCGTCTTTGCGGACTCCGGTTCCATTGTCTTCCCCGATCCGATTCGGTAAGCAGCGCCTTCGGGTCGGAGGTCAGTTCTTTATCTCTCCGACGCGCTTCTTCGTTCAAAATACTTGTCTTTACCGTTTGCAAGGACAAGTTATCTTCGGTGCAGGAGGTGCTGAGAGTCACCACCAAGTTCTCCCAGCTGTCCGGCAATGTACACATCAGGATGATGGCTTGCATTGCATCCTCCAACGGGAACTTGATTGCCGCAAGCTGGTTCACGAATCCCATGAACGTGCTCACGTGTTCCACCATACTCTCGCCGTCCCGGTACTTGAGATTCACTATCTTCCTCATCAGGGAGGTCCGATTCAACGCATTCTTCCTCTCGTAGAGGCCCGACAGCTTCTTCCACATTTCATATGCGTTGGTGTCGTTTGCCACATGTTGTAGGACGCTTACATCGACATATTGTCGGATCGTCGCTACGGCTTTCCGGTTCAGGAGCTTCCACTCCGACTCAAGTACCCCCTTCGGTATTTCCGACCTGTCAATCGGTTCGTACAGGTCCCGAACAATCAGAAGATCCTCCATCTTGATCTTCCAGTCGGCGTAATTCTGTGCATTCAGCACCATCATCCCCGGCTGCCCGCTGCCGCCGCCTTCCATTTTCTGCAACAGTCGCTCTGATACCAATTTGTAAGAAATAGTCGCTTCGATTCACCTTCTTCCTTTCGGCCACAACCGAGTAATCGTGGATCAATGCAACAGAAAATAGAAACCAAAAGAGAGAAACACACGAGTACACAGGGATTAACGTGGAAAACCCTAGATGGGAAAAACCACGGGAGTACAAGACTCCAAACAACACTATACAAGAGAAGTATACAATGACGAGCTCCAAGGCGACGACCTTGAGCTCGCTGTCCTCGCCACAGGCGGCGGAAATACACAGAGGCGTCTTCCTCTTCCTCTCTCGCGCTCTATCTCTCTCTCTCTCACGGCTGCTCCCTCTTCACTCCTCTTAAGTGGAAAAACAGAAAAATGATAAGCAACAGTAAAACTGTTTGCCCTAAGTCATATATATACTTATATGACTTTGGGCTATTTACAACTGTAGCCACATGGGCCCATAGGAAACATATTCACGGATATGTCCCTGCATCCGGATCGCTCTCCGGGTACATTCGTCATCCGGTACCGAAACCGAAACCGGGCTTGTCGGCATTCATCTCCGATATCCGACCATCCCATCCGAAAGGGACCGAAATCCCAACACAAGGCACGAGTATTCGAACGTGTTTGTGAAAAGGAGAGGTGCATGGGCAAGCCCGAATCAACCCCTAGTCACAAGGCGGAACCGTCGGGGTTATGGACGGGAAGGAAATAGTGTTGGGGAACAAGGTCGTCAGTGCGGAAGAACAAACAACATTTGTGATGGTGAAGAACCTCCAATGTATGCGAATGAGCAATGTACAAAGAGAGAGAGAGAGATAGGCACAAAAGAAACGTTATATTTCTCAATATCAATAGTTACAAAATGACAACCAACAACCTTTACTAAAGGTTACAAAGTCACTATATATAGTGACTATCCTAGGGCAACTGCCCTTTATGCTATTTACAGAAATAACCCAAACTTGGGTTGTCCATAAAGGACAATGAGAATACGGCCATTATACACTCGTATTCGACACTCCCCTATAATGGGTGTATACATGGGTTATACTAAAGTTACAAGTATGTACAAGGTTGTCGGACAGATCGGTTTTGTTTGAGTCGGCAGGATTCGAAGACTGAAGCCCAAACCGGGCCGGTCGGAATAGCTGAAGCCGATCCTCAAAGAATTGATGTCTATTATCCGAAACCATCCTGTGCTGTGTGTCCGACTTTAACCGGACTGATTTTTCGTTACGCCCATCTGGT
>NW_028231191.1:0-16267 GCF_043228905.1 Azolla caroliniana | reverse complement strand
AAAAGGGTCAAAATGTACAGACAAAAACATAATTTAACTAAACTTGTCGCTATTTATGGTACAAGTGCTAGGAGAGAAGGGGTTCTCTATAGATGAGTTGTGATACAAGCGTGGTATGCAAATCATAAGTAAATTTCTAGTCTAAAAGAAAGAACAGAAAGAGATTTACTAGGTGAAGTTCTTGCCCCCAAAGACAGTATTTATTTTATTGCAGAAAGAAGGAAGGTGAGCTATTCAATTGGGACCTTGAATGCCTGAAATTTTCTATTCTAGATCAATTGCTGAAGGCTGCAAATGTGACAATATTGCTCCATTAGTTGCACTTTTGCTGAGACAATTGAGGTTTAGTCACAATGTAAACATCCAATAGAAGCAAGAAAATTTGCGAGCTACGTCGAAGTTCAAGTTCATCAAGCACAAGTGTGGATGTTAAAGAAAGAAAGTGAACTAATGGATATGATGACATTGAATACCTATAGCCAAACACGTTGTGATTTGAAGATGCAAATGTTTCATAGCATATCTCAATACCCTAGGAAGCTAACATATGTGAATCCAGCAACATAAGGACCATCTAATAGCAACCAGTGCAATTTCCATATTAGGGGATGTTGTTTACACTTGTATATAGTCTCTTGAGAAACATCATGTTTATTATCATAAAAGTTTAATGCTCTGGATAAGTTACTTTGTTCTACCTATATGGACTTGCTTGAGAAGTGTCATTTAGTCTTTGCTCAGGGATTAGGCATCAAACACAGGACATTTTTTCATACATCTAAATACTAGTTCAGTAGAGTTTGTTCTCTCATAAAAAAACTTTAATTTAAAAGATTTAAATAAAATTTTCATGGTTTATAAAAGACTGGAGATTTAATTGTTAATAAGGAACTATTTGAATGCGAAGTTTTAAGCTCTAACTCATTCAAAGAAAACTAGGTCTGTTTTGGCTAATGTATCTGTATTGTGTATGCTAGAATGGAAAGAAATGGAGACCAGAAAGCACAATGGTATGTTCTTGGCGAACAACAAAGCTATGGGCCCTACACTATAGATGAACTACAAGGTGAATTGCAGTTTATCCCTTCGTAAAGACATTTATTATTTACATTTATTTTTTATTCAATAGCTTTGCAAATATAATAACTTTGAGAGCTTATTGATTTAACCTTTATGAATTTCAACTACATTGATATCTTTGTAAACATTGAAGCTGTATTAATTTAGGATCTCTTCCCATTTCAAAAACTTTATTGTGAACATTATATTGCAGTGTGTAACTAGCTTATTTTAGCTTAGTTGCCAATATTTGAGCTTTGATAAAGGTGTCAGTTAAAATGTATACTTAGCAGCTAATTATATTGCTTCTTTTTATAGGTTGTTGGTGCACACTTACATTTTTTACTTTCTGCGCTTTAGTTCTGTTATAGTTTAGTAATTATTTGTGGAGACTGCATTTACTTTTATCCCTTTATTTGTCCTGTCTTCATTTAAATTAAATTGAGAAGCTCACTTTACGGTAAGCATTAGATTTTAGACTTTCTTTTTCAGCAAGTATTAATCTCTATTCTTGGAATGCAGAACATTATTCATCAGGCTATCTGACAAGCAGCTCTCTACTTTGGGCAGATGGAAAAGATAAATGGTCTTCATTATCTGAAATTGATGAATTGAGTAAATATGTCATAATTAATAACCCTAAACTAGCTAAAAGAAATGAGCTAGATGATACACAAAATGCGGTCATTGCTAGTGAAAATGCGGCCATCGCTAGTGAAAATTCAGTTCAAAATGATGCTGCAGTGAAAGTGTTGGATAGAGGAGATGGAGAAGATGACTTTATAAGGTGGCAGGAAGAGATCAGGAAGGCAGAAGAAGAAGCTGCTCGCTTGAAAGCAAGAACAGGAAAACATGCAGCAGTGGCTGCATCATTTGTCGATTCAAGATCTAAAAACAATGAGATAATTGATGGCACTGATACACCTGTATCACCCCCTAAAGGTGAAGAAGAATTCACTGATGATGATGGAACAACATACCGATGGAATCATGCTCGCAGAGTTTGGGTGCCTCAGGTAGATGATTTGATTTGTTGTTGGCTTTCTGTTTGAGGATGAGTTGACATATGGGGCTCATGAGTTGAATTGCATGCGTGACAGGGGGAATGTCTTCCTGAGGTTCCCATATATAGAGCTGAGGAGATGGTTTTTGATGTTGAAGAAGAAGTTTTCCCAACCTTGAGTGCAACATTATCAGAAGATGTTGGAAAGGAGACACAGGAATTAAAATCTGACAATAAAAGGAAATCAGTAGACGTGAGTATCATTATAGTTTCTTTGATTATTTTTATAATTAGATGCACCAGCAGTTCAAACAAGTCACTCTTGTTGCAACAAAATATATGATGCAACTGTGATTTTTTTTAATGCAAGTGTTGATCTCCTATGTGTGTTTCTTAAGCTTTAACCTCCATTTAATTTGTTGCTACAGAGGTTTCTTTTATTAAGTTGTTTAATTTTCATTGATACTGTCATTCAAAAGTCTATAGATCAAAGTTTGCTAGGAGTAAGAGAAATTGTTAACAAAGAGTTAGAAGTGACAGAAAAGTGATATCAGAAAAAAGAGAGAAAATAGACTCTAGACAGTTTGATGTAGAGAAGAGCACAGGTGCAGGAGGAGAGGAGGGACACTAAGTAGAGTGTGAACATCTGCTAATTCTTCAGTGAGGGCAAATAAATTATCTTGTATTCAAAACGGGATGAACACTTGCTTGGCTGTATAGACACATCAAGATGCTATAATCAAAGCTTTCAAGATATTCCCTTGACTCACTTGGGTAGATAATTCCATTTCATCATCACACACTTTCATTCTAGAGATGGAGGAGAGGGCGCCTTCTTACAAAGAACAATGGCCATCTTAGAGACTAATGAGTGTGTCTGAAGGCATTTAGAGTTATGAATTGTTATTTTTAAGTATTAAAAAAAGGGGGCTGGAGGGGTAGAGGTCACTTGTATCTGGAAGCGAGGGGTTGAAATGTACACCTACAATGTTTGAAAACAATATGGGTGTTTACATACTCTTTATCACACAAAATACATATGCCTGTGCAATTTCTTGGGTTTCAAATTGAGCTGCTTTTATTTATTTATTTTTGGAAATTTTGTGCGTTTCTGATCTTTAGTTTGCAAAGATTACAATAGTATATGTGGTTTGCTTGTGTTATAGTTTTTCTAAGATAGTTGGTTACTGTGTTTTATGAGTTTCATATCCTTGTGCATTTTGCAGGAAGTGGCAAAACAGCCAAATAATAACCCTGAGGGTTGGTTTGAGTTAAAAATTAACACTCATGTATATGTAACTGGACTACCAACTGATGTGACTTCTGAAGAGGTATCCAATTACTGAGTTTTAGATTCCATGAATAAATTTGGTTGTTTGTTATCAACTTTTGATTGAACTGTTTCATATTTGGTGTAAGTTCTGTTTGAAGTTAATATTAAAGTGTGGTATATGTATAATGATGCAATAAAAAGCCAGAGTTATTATCAATTGTTGGTGTGCCACTTTTGTAATATTCTTTATATTCTTAAGCTTTTTATGAGACCGTCTAGTCTACAATTTCTATCCTTCTATTTAATCTTGATATACCTAGAAGTGTGTATGACTAAAGTGGATAATTAATGTTGGTATTGTTCAAACAGTGTTCCTATCAGGTGTCTGAGTAATTTGCAAGCCAGTAATTATGTCACTTCGTTATAATGCTAGCTTTCCTAGGTTAAGTTATAGCCACACGAGAGATTTCCTGGATTTTGGATGAATCTTGAATGTATTATGGTTGGCATCCAGAAAATTAGAGCGAGCAATCCATTTTTCATTCTCTATCAAAGTAGTTCCTGAGAGCTTTTGTCTCCCTGAAAAGACATAAAAGCAGACATAACAAAATGGTGAAATACAAAAGATAGCTTTATGGTTCAGGCTTAGAATAGCAAGGCATTTTTTTATTAATTAGCATAGCAAGATATCAAGAATTTGCCATGGGCAATAGCTTTATTAATCCTTCTGCAGGATTGGACCTATCTTTTAAAATCTAGAAAAGCATTATATTGCAGGTTGCGGAAGTGTTTTCAAAGTGTGGCATTATTAAGGAGGATCCAGACACGAAGAAACCGAAAATAAAACTGTATGCTGACAAACAAACAAATGTTTTGAAAGGAGATGCACTTGTGACATACTTAAAGGTGGGATTTAATACTTCGAAAATCCTAATGAAGGTGTATTGAATATCCTAAGAGGTTTTACATGGATAACAATTGAGTGATAAGTGGTTTTTTGTTGATTGTAGGAGCCTTCTGTAGACCTGGCAATTAAGCTTCTGGATGGAGCACCTTTTCGGCCTGGTGACAAACAATTAATGTCTGTCAGCCAGGCAAAGTTTGAACAAAGAGGTGATCTTTAATGAGTCTCCACTGCATCAGTATTATTATTCTCACATTATCCTGCATAACTTGTGATTTCCCTGTCAAAATATGTGTTGGATATTGCAGGCAGTGTCTTCATTAAGAAGGAAGCCAATAAACAGAAAAAGAAAAAGTTGAAGTATGCAGAGCAAAAAGCCCTTGGTTGGGGTAATGCCATTGCGTTATAGTGTTGTTCTTTTTTATGCTTAAAAGTGCACTATCTTTTAGTTTATCATGCTTAATACAATGAATGCACAATTTTCTAGGTGGCTTCGATGATGCCAAGAAGAGAACAGCAATGAGTGTTCTGTTGAAAAACATGTTTACACAAGAAGAATTGATGGTAAAGGCTGAATATATGCTGAAGATTGAATAATGATCATGCATTATTTTGTCTTATTTGTGATCAACACCAAGAAATACTCTTGCAAATTAAAGTAGAAGCTTTTGGGATTAATGAAAAAGTAGATGGTTCATGAGGAAGCTTATATTATAAGTTACAGTGTTGATTAACATAGGCCCCTTCTTTTCTACCTTTCGTGTGGATGTGCAGTCAGATCCAAACACACTGGCAGACTTGGAGGCTGATGTTACTGAAGAATGTGTCAAACTTGGTCCTTTAGAAAGACTGAAGGTAAAGTGTATAAGTCTCTCCTAAATTGGCTTCTCTTCATTGTAGAATTCACTTAGGTCTGTTGCATTTGGCATTGCAAATCAATCCTTCTACTGATTCAGGTGAACTATGCAGGTATACAAAAACAGCTCCGAAGGAGTTGTGATGGTGAAATTCAAAGATAGACAAAGCGGGTTAAAGTGCATTGAGCGCATGAATGGACGATGGTAAATTGTGTGCTTCATATGGAAAGTTCCATTTTGCAAATGTGATGAGTCATGACTTTGCTAGTATATTGTTGTAGGTTTGGAGGTAAACAAGTAGAAGCTGTCGAGGATGATGGGCTTGTTAACTATGCTGAAATGGATGCTGCAGATGAGGAAAGAAGATTAGAGAACTTTGGTGCTGAACTTGAAGCAGATTGAGAACATTTTTGAGATTGTGCCGTTGGTATTCAAGTTGCTGCACTGTCTGAATGCATCAGTCAGAATTAAGCCAAACAGTAATTCTGATGGATTTTTGTACAGTTGCTACAAAGCCCTGGTTTTCGAAAAGAAAAAGGAAATCATCAACAATTTCCCCATGAATACGTTGGGATAGAAGCTTTAAGGAAAATTCCACAACCATCATTCTCTGAGAAGCATGTATTAGAATAGTGTGTTCTCCCGAGTTATACAATTAGAGAATGTCAAGAGTAGGAAACCCTGACTTTTCAGTTAGAATGTAGATAGCATGAATATTTAGGAATGGGTCACACAAAATGTGTTGAGATGTTACATCATATATGAATCAGTCTGGTTCAGATTTTTGATGGTTGTAACTTTTATGAATAAATCATGTGGGTCTACCGAAGGGTTGAATGTTTCAATCATCCTTGAGAATATTTGACCTTGAGATGATGTACCAGTAATGTTAACAAATAGGAGAGAAAGAAATGGAAATTGTTTGCACATAGGAGAAAGGGGCTTGAGGAATAAATATTTGAATTCTAGGGAACATGATTCGTACCTTAGGATTTTGACTCTAGGGTAAAATATCGGGGGAAGTAATCATAATGGGTGGATAGGATTGTTTGTTGGTTCCTTATAACTATGTTATATTATCAAAATGGGTAGAGAAGATAAGAGTATGATCATTGTTGATGCATTTGAAACATGTGGGTAATTGTGAACTATCATATAATGCTCTTAGTTTTTTATTGTAGCTTATTATACTTTTCTCGATCACTTTATATGTTAGCATCTTTTACTTGAGGTTGTTTGAGTGAGAATTTGCAACATTTCATGCTTGGTGGAAACTTACCAATAGACACTATCTATATCCGGATTGAATAACATTTTGTGTCATTTACTTGATTTTGCAATTTTTATTGAAATCATGCTTTTACTTGACCTTGCAAATTTAGCAATGTTATTGTTTATGGTAACAATGGAAATGAACAATCCAAACTTTCCTTTTCATTTGATATGTTTTTCTCCTTGTTGCAAGTCATTACATTATGCCCCACAAACACTTGGCTTCCCCATACTAACTTGGCATGTGTTTATGGAGATTCGTGTCCGATTTATTCCAAAAAGTCATGTTTGTCTTGTTTAGCCATAGATGTGTGTAGGGGTAAGTGCAAATGATGGTGGTGTTACAAGGAACTTGGTATGTCCATGTAGACACATTTTATTGCACTTTGGGATTGCATGTATATGGAACATGCACTAAATCATTTCCTTAAATGATAGCATTTACCAACATCCCTCACAAAATTCCACCTTCCAAACTTGTATTCGCTCCACTTTAAAGTTGTTTGCAAATCTAATAGGCTTATGCGAGTTTAAGCTTGGAAATAAAGGTAATTGGAAACACTAGTAATATTATCATTCATAGCATGTAGAGAGGTTTCTAAGTGTAGAAGTACACAATGCCAATACTACATGGGAGCAAAAATTCAAGGCAAAGGAATCTAAAAGCCCATGAATTAACCAAAGCTATTTTATTTATTACTTTTGCATCTGGGGTGATCGAGATAGAAAGGGAATTTGAAGCAACAATATTGGCTTCAGCTGAAAATAATACACTCGACAATAATCCAAGTCGAAAGAAGAGAACCTAAGAGGCCTACATTAATTTAGTTCCTTATGATGATGAAGGCACAAGGGATTGAATGTGTGGTCTGGGTATTACAAGCTCAAATATATGTATCCATAATTGCTATCTTGATGATTAAGTAAAGAGGAGAGCGCCTTGGCATGGTACAAATAGATCCATAGCAGGGATTGATCAAAGGTGTCAAACACTAGGATGTGCCTAATGGTCTTGGAAATTTAGGTTTAGGGTACTCTATTGATGGAGGGGGGTATGGTGGTAATTATGGAAAGCCTAAAGGGTACAAACTCTGTCTCTTCGTCTCTCTCATGTCTCTCATAATTACCACCATACCCCCCTCCATCAATAGAGTACCCTAATGGTCTTCAATATTTAGGTTTAGGGTACTCTATTGATGGAGGGGGGTATGGTGGTAATTATGGAAAGCCTAAAGGGTACAGACTCTCTCTGTCTCTGTCTCTGTCTCTCTGTCTCTCATGTGTAAGAAAGGCTGTTAATATGTTATTTTAGTGATCTGTGTGTCTCACAGACCCTAGATGAAGAAGACTCTGCCTGATATATAAATTTGCTTGGCCATTATATATTTACACACACACACACATTCTCTCCCTCACGCTGCTGTATAAGTAAACGTAATCGTCACCATGCCCACCATTTCTGTGGTTCGTGATCGTTTCTTCGAGGCTCTTCAGCATACCCTCAGTAATTTCTACAACTTCCTCTCTTTTCCTTTCTGTTTGCTGCTTCTGTTTGCAATCGTTTGCATTAGGAATTGTGTAAACCGTGGTTTTCCCCAAATGCCGAATCTTCAAAATGTTTGTTTGGATTAGGAAATGTGTATATATTTACTCTTTCAATCGTAATACGGGATCTTCCAAATGTTGTAGTGTCTCTTGATCACTATAAATAGAGGTACGCATGCCCACTTTTAGGTCTCATTGCAGGACTTGAGTATATATAATTGTATCAAGCATAAACGATACTCAGTAGTTGATTGATCTTCCAAATGCAGTTTCGTGTTCCTACGTGTTTTAATAATGAATACTGTATAGTTGAGTGGTCAAATCGGCCAGAAGTAATTGGTAAAGAAACAGGTTTGGACAGTGATGTGCTGGTCGGAAATGGTATTTACTCCCAAGTTTCAGTTCTCATTACAAATAAAAATTAGGAGAAAATAAAAAATTAGGAGGTGGCTGAATGGCCAAAGTCAGGAAGGTTTGGTCTAATTGTTTGATGTACTCCCATGGGTCATCCAAGTGATGGTATGATGAGAAAAAGTAACGATGGTAGCACCTTCAATGGTAGTAATACCCCCAGTTAGCTGGTTGATATAACAGCCTAACTCCTGAGCTGTAAATGCCTCTAATAGCTCAACTTGGCTCTAGTAGTGGGTCAAATAGACAATAGCTGAGTGACCAAAGTCTTCAATTGGACAACTTTGGTGAGGATATGTTTGGGATTGTCTGTAGATGGACAATATTCTAGCAACGAATCTCCAGCAAAAACTGACTAACGTATGGTATTGCACGTCAATATGTGGTGGTGATGCAGCTGATGTTAATTAATACTCCTAAACTTCGCGAAATGTTTGTTAATATTGGGGTGAACCATTGCATGCCAGGCAAGTGTCTATTTGCATGTTAAACAAGTGGCTGCTGCATCTTGAACACCAAAGAAGGAAAGATTTCAGAGGAAATTGTTTTCTTGGGTGCTTCTGATATTATCAAATAAGTCTCTTTAAGTGACACTGAAAACCATCATGTTATTCAGGGAAGTGACATTGAGTTTTTTTTTTATGTTACGCTTATAACCTTCTTTGTGGAAATAGTTAAGTAGGCAGCTTGCTGAACCACGCAAATTCCTTGTCCCCTCTTTCATTTTGTTCTGTTTTGTGTTTATTCATTACATCATGTGATTCCTGAGCATACCTATGAATCTTGGACTTGGGCATTATCTGTTTTGAGATCTACTAGACATAATTATGTCCAACACAAGTTCAGCCGGAATGGTTTCATGCAACTAATTGTTGATTTCATATGACTAATTGCATTACAACCTCCACTCCTTCTGACCCTATCATCACTCTCTGGCATGATAATCAAAATGCCCCTCAATCAACAAGACCTGATAGAGAGTTTCTCCCAAATTGGGGGTACAGATCAAGATGATGCTACCAGACATTGGAAATAGCTATCACACATCTCAGGGAACTCAAAATGTTGCATTAGAATCATGTATCCAGAGTCTTTTGCCCACTACAATGGCCGTGTGCCATATCTTCTGCATGTTCCTTGAATATCTGCCAATAGGGTTGCATTGTGTGTGTGTGTGTGTGTATTGGAGGTTCACCAGCACCTACTTCAAACATACAATGTGAAAGAAGTTGTCTTTTTACATTTCGATGATCCACTCTGAGAGTACATGATTATGATCCTGTGCTAGAACTTCTTGGATTCTTAAATGACCCCGGTTGATTTAGGTGAGTTTAGGCTCCCAATGAACTCCCTTAAATGAAGGAAATTGATTGTGTTATGGGAGTAAACACTGATATCATTATTCATGAGACATCAAAACGTCAAATAGTTGATACCATATTGGTTGCTAAAACTATAAGTGAATTGCTCCTATAAAATCCTTTAGCCATACGAGAAGATTTATTTATTTACAACACATAGCAGTGGCCATGTTTTTATTGGATTCATTGTTTAGATATACACCTATCATCATCTTGTTTTGTATTCAGAGAAATTAACCATTCAAGAAGATTTATTTATTTACAACACATAACAGTGGCCATGTTTTTATTGGATTCATTGTTTAGATATTCACCTATCATAATCTTATTTTGTATCCAGAGGTTTCGAAAATATTTGTGTCTATAATGATCTGCTTTATTTGAATGATTTTGTAAACATTTAATCTGATCGAAATCTGGTAGAAACATTATAATATCTTTCCCATGTCATATGATGGTAGAAATGTGATGATGTATTGGTTCTAGTGTGCATTAAGAATAAGAAAATATAAAATACGGTGACTTAGAAGTGACTTTTTGCTATGTTTTTCTTCTAATCAAATCAATTATTCTAATATTACTTTGGATTGATACTGTTAAATGTATAGCTGATGACGAATTTGATGAACTTTGCTTCGACTTTGGAATTGAGCTGGATGATATCGTAAGAATGCATTAATACATTTCTTGGAAAGGATTCAATCATATACTACAACTGCTAAGATTAGATACGTTTGGTGGTCTAGACTACAGAGAAGGCCATTGTACGAAAGGAAAAGCATCTTGATGAGGAAGCTGAGGAAGGTGAAGAGATTATTTACAAAATTGAGATTCCAGCAAACAGGTATCATTGACCTTAACTAAGGATCTGAGCTGAAGAAAATATGTGTCAACCGTAGTGTGCTGGAGAAAGCATTCATAGAATATTTATCTAGGTTCTATTATTGGTTATCATATCATAGGGATGTACTTGCGATAATATGTTTAGCTACAAGCTGATATGACTTGCTTCAAAAATAATGAGATGAGGTTCTTCCGGTAATCTATTTAAAATATGATCTGATTGAGGACTTGGATTCTATAATAATCAATTGCCTGTAATGATGTTAACAGCTTTATTTCTTCCTCTTGGGAATTCATAATCCACAATATTCTCCTGTCAATCGTAGTGTGCTGGAGAAAGCATTCATAGAATATTTATCTAGGTTCTATTATTGGTTATCATATCATAGGGATGTACTTGCGATAATATGTTTAGCTACAAGCTGATATGACTTGCTTCAAAAATAATGAGATGAGGTTCTTCCGGTAATCTATTTAAAATATGATCTGATTGAGGACTTGGATTCTATAATAATCAATTGCCTGTAATGATGTTAACAGCTTTATTTCTTCGTCTTGGGAATTCATAATCCACAATATTCTCCTGTTTATTGCTTCTAGGTATGATCTACTCAGTCTTGAAGGCCTTGCCAGATCCCTCCGCATATTTAAAGAGATGGAGCAGGTTCCAAGATTTCATGTCTGTGATATGTCATCTGCATCTTTGGTTAAGGTGCAAGTAAAGGCAGAGGTAATTACATGGTCGTTAGCATAAAAATTGTTTCCCTTTATTTTTAAGGTCTTTCTGTACATTTTATTATGCTTCTTCAAGCAGCATTCTTTTGATGCCTTTGTTTGAAAATAATTTGTCTTCAGACATTCAGATCTCAGTAATTTGGTCATGTTCGATTAAAAATTTATCTCATATTCTTCTCAGCTTAACTTGAAAAATAATTTGTCCTCACTCAAATAACCTGAGTTTGCTTTGAATAGTTTTTTGGATTTATCTTTTTCTGGAAGAGCCCTACTGATTATTTATTTAGTTTCCGTACGCGTGCATGTCTTAACTCTGTTTAAATGTGGACTTTTTTCTTCTTGCAGACAGCCTTGATAAGGCCTTTTGTAGTTTGTGCTATCTTGAGAGGAATTACCTTTGATGAAGCACGATATAACAGCTTCATAGACTTACAAGATAAGCTACATCAGAATCTTTGCAGGTAATTGTAAATTTGAAACTTTCTGCATGAGGTTGGAATTTAGTTTGACGTAATGCTTACTTAATGCAGTAGCTACTTCTCAGGGTATGTTTTTATCAGTCCATGCATTTCTTAGTGTGTCTCAGTAACTTATTAGATGCACTTATAGGTATTTGTCAATTTCACATCCCATGGTCCGTCCATGCCCCTACCCCAAGAAAATAAATAAATAAATAAATAAATTTGCATATAACTCTATTTCTCATTCTAATATATGTATAGAGTATTTTCTTCTCTCGTAATATTACTAGTAAAATATATCCTGTGCTTTATGTCAACAAAAGTAACAAATTGTCATGTTTCAGTAATATATTTTCATTAATAATCATAGTTATATGTTTATGTTCCTTGCCTAATTGTTGAAAGTCTTATTTCCATTCTGCTTCCATTTTCACATCAAAGTACTACGCAACTTTGTTAAAATAAACAAATTTTTTAATTGTGGCTCAAATTCTAAATTTTCTGTCTTATGTGTCTCTGTTTACTTTTGTAGGCGAAGAACACTAGTTGCTATTGGTACTCATGATTTGGATACATTAGTAGGACCATTTTCATACGAGGCATGTGCCATAGAGTTATTTAGTTTTTTTAAAATGAGGCTTTATTATTTTAACACAGCTGGAGCTTAAGAAAATATTTTGTTTCAGGCATTACCTCCTTCAGACATCAGATTCATTCCTCTTAAACAGGTAAAATTTGTTCTTCCCAAACTCATCCACAGCTTTTACTAATCGAACATGACCAAATTACTGAGACCTCAATGTCTGCAGACAAAAGAATACACAGCAGAGGAACTAATGGAATTCTATAAAGTAAGGATGTTTACAATATATAAAATACGGAATGCTTTTCTAAGGCTATATCTCTTGTAAATCTGTTTCTTCTTTGCTGCAGAGTGATACAAAACTGAAGAAGTTTTTACATATTATTGAGGGATCCCCTGTGTATCCAGTAATTTATGACAGCAAAAGGTTTGTATTAGATACTTGAAAAAAGATGGACAGCAGCATTTTAACAAAGAGTTGCCAAATTTAAATGGGTGTGTGATGCTAAGTAAATGCTTCTGAAACTTCTTGCTATTTACAAGAACGTGGTATTGTCAGGACGGTGCTTTCATTACCGCCAATCATAAATGGTGCACATTCTGCAATCACTCTAAACACAAAGAACGTATTCATTGAGTGCACTGCAACAGATTTGACTAAAGCTAAGATTGTTCTAAACACAATGGTAAGATGCCTTTTGCATTTGGATTTAATAAATCGTTGATTAATCTGACTTCTACCCACTGTTCCCATATCATCTTATTTTGATCACGGCCGAGTTACACATAGAAGCCTTTGATTCAGTTGACTTCACAGGCTACATAAGATCTACAAAGAGAAACCCTTGATCTCATCTGTCACTTTGGCATTTTGAAGACGCTATTTTTAATTTCAATCAGATCACCCGTCTGCTGCAAAACTGCTTACTTTTGTCAAGTCAAATTTGCTGCTTTGGATGGATTATACTAGAACAATCCTGAACCATGAAAGAAAGTCAGATTTAGTATTAGCAAATGTCTATAAGAATGAAGATCTACCTTCTCACTTGTTTCTGATAATGAAAAGAAAAGATGAGATATAATTTTCAGAACCCTAGGTTGTCACTGGTGTGGACATCCTAAGTATAAAATAGTTCCTATGAAAAATATTCTCAAAGGGAAAGAACATAAGGCGAACAAAAAGGAGGAGAAGAAGAAAGATGATGATTAGATAAGTTTAAATACCTTTCAATTAGAAGCTTATTTAAAGGCCATGATGTCTTAGAATGATAGTGCTCGTGCATGTCCAACCACGAAACTGTTCTTTTGTAATGTTGTGCAGTGACTATTTAATTTCGATATGGAATGCTTGATGGCATCCTCTGATAGCATTTATATTTCTCGAATACTGGGGAAATTAGATAATTAAGCAAAATACTCTATATTATGCATGTAGAAAAACTTTTGCACATTTTTACAGGTGACGACATTTTCTGAGTATTGTACAAATAAGTTTGAGGTTGAACCTGTGGAGGTTATATCTGCTAATGGAATCTCAAGTATTTATCCAGATCTGTCCTCAAGGAGCATGGAAGTGAGCTTGCCTTATATCTCCAGTGCTGTAGGTGTGGAATTTGAAACAAATCAGGTAAGAAATTCTTTTTCTAGACATTAAATTTCATATATCATAGGTGTTTACTCTTAATGTTATTCTATTGGCAGGTGATAAAAATTCTAAACAGAATGCAGCTTTCTGCAACAAAAACTCCCTCTCTGGAGGACAGAAATGAACTGATTCGTATATCAGTGCCACCCACAAGAAGTGATGTTCTACATCCATGTGACATTATGGAGGTAAAAACATTTTGTAGCTTTCTATTCTAACTTGAGGGCGTAATTCTTTAGGCATTTCATTATAAACCAATCTTATATGTTCATGAATCTTACATTATAATAAGATCTCATTAAAGAAATTTTTTGTTTTTCCAGGATGTTGCGATTGGGTATGGTTTTAACAACATAAAACAAACAATACCAAAATGTGTTACCCAAGGAAAGCTGCAACCTTTAAATCAGTTTAGTGATTCTCTAAGGGCAGAGGTATATGTGGTCTGATCCCTTCATTGTTTGGTATATATGGTCAGAAAACTTTGTGGCCCTTTATAAGTATCACATCCATCAGTTCAGTTCTACTCCATTAGTATGAACCCCAGAATTAATTGAGGTAATTCACATAACAAATTATGAGTTATTTTCAGGTTGCAATGGCTGGGTTTACAGAAGTCCTTACTTGGATATTAAGTTCACTTGATGAGAATTTTAACTTGGTGAAGCGCAAAGATTGTGATGCAGTTGTCGTGGGAAATCCTCGTACCAGTGAATTTGAGGTGTGATGATATTTTCACGAAAACAGTACTTGATATAAAGGATGGATATAACCTCTTCTGTTCCATTCTTAGGTAGTGCGTAGCAGTCTCTTGCCAGGGATTCTAAAGACATTGGGGCATAATAAGGATCATCCTCGTCCTGTGAAGGTTTCTCTTCAGAACTCTGCCACAGACTGTTACTGTCTGATTAGTAGAGTTTGAAACTTGATGTCCTTCTACATGCAGTTATTTGAGCTCTCGGATGTTGTTCTGTTAGACCCTAGTAAAGATGTCGGTGCTAAGAATGAGAGGCATTTAGCAGCTTTATACTGCAATGTCAACTCAGGCTTTGAGGTTGGTTTTCCTCTTTTATTGTAATAACAGGTCGATAATAATAAATTTAAAACTTGCCCGTTTAAATTGCGTTTTTCTCGTAAGACCTTCAAAAAATTGACAATTGGGTAAATTAATCTTAGGCCAGAAACATTGAAATGACCTAGTAATTTGCAGGTGATTCATGGTTTAGTAGATAGAATCATGCAAGTCGTTGGTGTGAATCCTGTATCAGTTGGAGATAATTCAGGATATTATATCCAACCTGCCATGGTAATAATCTGCAACTCAAATATCATATCTAAAATATTTTAATTCAAATATGATACTAAGGAGTCACAAAGAAAAATGAATGATGACAGGAACCAGAGTTCTTCCCAGGACGACAAGCAGATATATTTTGCAAGGGATCACGAATTGGAACATTTGGTATCGTACATCCAGAAGTAAGTAAATGCTTTTTTTCAAGTTTGATTATGGAATGTTTATTATATTCCAGAGTGTGTGCTATGTGGGGGTAGAGATTTAGAGGTTAAGCATGGATAACCGTACATGGGGATTAGAGCCAGTAGATTCTGGTTGATGTGAAAAATATGGAGGCTAATTTCATTCTTTAAACCAATTTTCTTGTCATGTCTTTCTTGTGTACCAGGTACTACAAAATTTTCTTATCCCAGATCCATGCTCAATATTAGAAATCAACATTGAACCGTTGCTATGAATCTGATGTTTTCCATCAGAATTTTTTTAAAGCTGTGAAGAGAAGTGAGTTTAGATAAGTTGCACAAATCACAACTCAAAATTAACTTTCTGGTTGATTGTTGACTTTATGGTATTTTATCATTAAAAAAAGAACTAATCTCTTGACAAGGTCACCGTTAGTTGTTTCTAAGTTGTCTTAGAGCCTTGTGCCTTGGAAATTTTGAATTACTGATAAGATCTATGAGTTATATTTCTTGTGCCCTGGAATTACTGATAAAATCTGCTCAGCATCTTTAATATTTAATTTTTAATCACATTCGCTTCCTCAAATTCCGTTGTATTGTATAACTGTAACTTCTGTTGAAAAATTTGTCAGAACTTTGGATTATATATTTCAATAGGTAATGGATTTGAAATTGATCATGCAAATTAAATTCTGAGTTAGTTTATATGGATTTAGACACAGAAGAAATATTATTGATTGGTAAAAAACACATTAATCCTTGAAGATTGCTTGAAAAGAAATTGGACTTATCATTGGTAAGGATGACAATGAAAAAAATGGTGAGACGAACCAATT